>NC_084960.1:6490809-6750809 GCF_949316205.1 Platichthys flesus
ATAATACATCATTGTAATACAAATATAATCGGCAGCTAATTCTCACTTCGGTAGGATTATGCAGCAAGTCAATGGCTTTTTGTTACCATTTCTTTTTCTTTGTCCTGTAGAAACACCAGTAAGAAGTACAACATCATGGCCTTCAATGCCGGGGACAAAGTCAACTGTTCAGCATGGACACAGGTGGGCTTCATTCAGTAGCGCATGTTTACATGACAGATAATGCTGCAATTATCATTAAGAAGGGAACAAGGTGAGTGCTGAAATAACACACTGTGTTGTTACCTATGGTAAGAGCCTCAGCACCCATATTTGAGTTTTGTGTTTCTTAACAGCTCCCCCCCCCCTCTCATTTTACAGGCTCGTATGGAAAGAGACATGAGTGCTCGGCGGATATATGGGGAGGAGGAGACAGCAGAAGGTGCAGCTGGTAGTGAGTTTGGAAAAAAGCAGCGTGAGGAAGCACGGAGGAAGAAGTATGGTATTGTTACACGCGAGTTCAAAGTGGAGGACCAGCCCTGGATCCTCAAGGTCAATGGCAAGGCTGGCAAGAGGTGAGGAGGAGGGAGATGCTTCTCTATGCCCTGATTCACACCACAACGCATCCACACAGGCACTGTATTAATGAAGTAACGGAAGATGGCGTTTAATGTGATGTTTAGATCATTGTTGACAAAAATCACTGAAGAGGAATTCACACATCAGACGTGATGGGGAATCCCTATTGTTTGCTTCACAGCCTCTCTTTCTCTGTCTATGTCAGGTTCAAAGGTCTAAAGAAGGGCGGCGTTACAGAAAATGCATCCTACTACATCTTCACACAGTGTCCGGATGGAGCCTTTGAGGCCTTCCCTGTCAATGGCTGGTACAACTTTGTACCACTGGCCAAGCACCGAACTCTCACTGCTGAGGAGGCTGAGGAGGAGTGGGGCAGGTTAGAAAGGGGAAGATCGGGGAGGGGTGGCTGTTGTTGGAGGAAGAGCTTACACCACTGGTGTAGGTGTCAAAGTAAATAGCAGACATTGCTGTATCTTTTCAGGAGGAACAAGGTGGTGAATCACTTCAGCATCATGCTTCAGAGGCGTTTCCGGGAGCAGGAGCGTGGTTGTGACGATGACGATGACGAGACAGAGAAGTCTGGGAAGAAGAAAAAAAAGGGGGGTGGCGGAAGAGGTGGTGAACTGCGCATTCATGACCTAGAGGAGGACCTGGAGATGAGCACCGATGACAGTGACAGCAGTATGGGGGAAGGTAAGTAGACAGAAACATACCTGAAGCCATATCTGTCCACATCCTCCCTCCGTCTGTCATTATATCTCTTTTTTTTTTTTTTTTTCTTCAACCCGTCTCTTCATGGGACAGATGGGGAGAGCAAGTCAAAGGCCAAGAAGAAAGCAGGAAAAGGAGAAGGAAAGAAGAAGAAGCGAAAGGGCAATGACAAAGAGGCCTTAGAAGACAGTGACGACGGAGACTATGAGGGCCTAGAGGTGGATTACATGTCAGATGAGAGCAGGTCAGAAAACAAAGGCTCCCACTTTATGGATTGTTTGTGTGTATGTATATATATATATATATATATGTGTGTGTGTGTTTAGCCGTCTCTGTATTTCGTCTTTGATTAGTCTGTAACTTTGTGATTGCAGCTCAGACGGTGAGCCGGATAAGGGAAAGCCCAGCAAAGGAGAAAACCACCCTAAAGGTGAGGCCAACATCGATTTTGAATATTACTGTTTACTTCATATTGAGATAAAGAAATAGATAAATTAAGAAGAATCATTTCTAAATAAAGTTCAATGGCTGTGATTTAATGTGTGTATAAAAATGTTCTTCATAGGAATTGATGAGGCATCGGAAAGTGAGGAAGAGAGTGAGGAAGAGAAGCAGAATGAAGAGGAAGCAAAAGAGGAAGAGGAAGAGGAGGAAGGGAAGAAAACCCCGGTCCAGGTGGAAAAGAAGAAGAAAAAAGGTACAGTCTTCACTTTGGTCCCTTTGATGACATGCAAACCTGAAAGATCACAATGAATGTGAAATGCTCTGCTTGACGTGAGTTTTGTGGATTTGTGTGACAGACAGCAGCGGAGAATCAGAAAGCTCGGAGGACAGCGACATCGAGGGAGAGACGGCCTCGGCTTTGTTCATGGTGGAATGGAAATTACTGCATTCTATGGTTTAGTCTTGACAGGAAGTTGCATGTGTCTAACTTTGTTTGCTGTTGCAAATACATGGTTTCATGCGGCTTCAAACAACTGTTGTAATATGTGGAATTGGTGTGCAGCTAATTCACTACATAAGCAAAGTTCATGCTGTTGAGTTCTAGCAGCTAATACATTTTGATATTGAGTGTGTGTGTGTGAATGGATCTGTCATTTGTGTGCATCATTTTCTTTTTAATTCTTATCAGGCATCTCTTTCTCTCTTCCTCTCTCTCTCTCTCTCAGAAAAAGCGCACCCCTCCCAAACGTGCAGGTGGGCGTGGCTCTGCAGGCAGCTCCAGGACTGGCAGTCGTCCGGGGACACCATCCATAGACGCGGCCTCCACTTCCAATACACTCCGTGCTGCTGCCAGCAAGCTAGAGCAAGGTACCTATCAGTGGCGCCAGTGACTTTAAATCATAAGACGTTAGTTTTCAGGTATATCAGGAATATCGACTGGGATGAGACATTGTCCCGACATTGCCTTTCCCATATGAAGAACGCAACAGGAGAAAAGAGAAAAAGAACGATAAACAATCCACTGCAGGGAACATGTTTTGTTCATCAACCCTGGTGGTAGACCTCGTCTTCTTCTTTGTGTATGGCACATGCCCCCCCCAATGGGTCATTATTTGACTAAACCGATATCGATTTATTAAAAGGATAGATCATTACACTCAAGTCCCCGGGGGGCTGGGGAATAAGTAATGTTTTTCTGCTGCCTTCACATGCTACACAGCGGGTAACCAAGCGATTTATCTTTAGTTATACGTGTGTGTATAAAGTTCACACAGCTTGAACTGTTTCAACTTAATCTCTTTTTTTCACAGGTAAGAGACCGACTCCGGGTCCTGTCACTGACTCACCAGCCGCAAAAAGGCTGAAGATGGAGCCCAACAGTCAGAGTCCTGCTCCTTCTGGAAAGAGCACGCCTCAACCTCCGTCAGGAAAATCCACCCCAAGCTCCAGGTATGATTTTTTGTTCATATCTTTTACGAGTAAGCTATTTACTGCATCTGTAAAATACAAATAGCCATTTATTGTGACCTTAAAAAGAAATAAGTTTGTTTGGGTGTTTGTGAACAGGATTAAAGCTTCTTTCCTGTTCATCTGTCCCACAGTGATGTGCAGCTAACAGAGGAAGCAGTCCGCCGCTACTTGATCCGTAAACCAATGACCACCAAGGACCTGCTGAAGAAGTTCCAGACCAAGCGCACGGGCTTGAGCAGCGAGCAGACTGTCAACGTGCTCGCGCAGATCCTGAAGCGCCTCAATCCAGAGCGCAAGAATGTCAACGATAAAATGCACTTCTACCTCACTGAATAACATTTAGAAGTGAGGGACAAAGTGACTGGAGAGTATTATGACACTGTATGATATCTCACGTTTAAAGAATGAAACATTGTCAGTGATCAGTGAAAAACAGCTCAGTCTCTGGACTTACAATTTGATAATGGAGTGAAACGTCTTTTAGACATTTAGGTGTTTTTCTAATAAAAATGCAAAATGTGCTGCTGTGTAAGGTTCTTCTCTTTCCATCCTGCATACACTTGGTGGGCGGAGGGTGTACATTACCATCACAGGTGTCACGTTTAGCCTACGGCGGACGTTCAGAGACAGCCAGCCACACACCTTACAATCACATTTGATTCTTCATTGATTTTCAATCTGCAAGTCTTTGGGCTGAAGGAGGAAGTCAGAGAACATGGGCCAACTCCATACAGAAACATTCAAACCAGGAACCTTCTTGCCGTCAGAACAGTGATGTATGCTAGACTTAAATCACTGCATGTGGGTTAAATATTTCCCATGATAGTTTTCACTTTCTCAATCCTGCCTGCAATTGAAATCCCCCCTTTCAGGGCTTCACTATTCCCCTCCTCACTCTGGACTTCGGAGCAGATGAAAATGTCACTCATTAGTCACCCACGCCAACATCACCCAAGAAGCTATTCCCTCTCCACGCAAGTAAAAGCTCTTGATGGTAAACTGTCGGCCCAAGTCTGTCTTTATGGCCAAAAAGGACAATCCACTCCACCCGTGCATTGATTTCAGAAGAGCAGAACAATGTGAATTTCACGTAACATCTGTGAGCTTCCTTGGCTTCATTATTGACCTGGGTTAAACCAATACCTCACAGTTTCGGTCCAACATGAGCAGGAAGGCTTAGTAAAGTATTCAGTCTGGGTATTTTCCATAATTCTTCATCTAAGGCTTAAATACCCTGAAGAACCGATGTTATTTGGCAAGTAAGTGATTCTCCCACTTGCCACATAGAACCCAGGGATGACTTGAATTACGCAACTACAATCAGCCTAGACCATTAAAGATAATGTATTCATAATACTGAGGGAATGGGGGTGAGGTGAACTGAAAGGTTTCCCCACCTTACATGAACACATCCATTCCCTTCTGTCTTTCCTGTTCAACCAGCTTTTCACTACATCTTGCATGAGCTCAATTCAATTACATGATCCATTCATAAGAATTTATGGATCTCTTATTAGTATGTATTTGGTTCTATTTGTTTTTAAAATTTAATTTGTGGTTTGACTGGAAAACAGCACCTCAATATTTTATCTCTTTAAGGATTGAAACCAGGCAATCAACAGCAATATTTACAACTCTAACACCTTTTCAACTAAATTTTTGCTGCGTTTAAGAATGTAAACCCATGAATGGAACAGTATTTTATACAGGACAAAGACCTGCCCTCATCTAAAGATAATGGCAGCTAAGGACTTATGGCCAAACTTTAACAAATTGGCAGTTATATTGGTATCAGATATTTTTATACCTGTTAGTTTCAGCCCGAGCTGCCAAAATGTCAACTTCTGTTGGGCTCAACTCAATTTGAACGAGCTTCCATTGGTTAAATACAGCTGACATTTTCAAATTTCTTAAGCTCAAGAATATTCCTCATTGAAAACATCGTTTAAGAACAAGCTTCCAGACAAATGACTCAATCACTTAAGGTTTAATAGAAATATATTTTATTTTCCCTATTCACAAATTCAAGAAAAAAAAAAGGGATAAATCCTACCTGCAACACAGTTCAGCAAAAAATTGGACTTTGTGAGGCGTTTAGTCCTAGAGGTATATGCATATCCCCAGTTTACCCTCCCACACCCACCACCCTCCTCACCCCTCCCTCAGAGACATAGGGTGCGGGGAAAGGTGCCATCCGCTGAGTCGAGGGTCAAGGTCAGCCACATCCCTCCAGCTCGTTTTTCCCCCACGATCTGGGCAGTGCAATGAGCTCCCCAGTTACCCTCCCCTACATTAACCTGAAAAAGAGAGGAATGGAAAATAAAAACAAGTTTAAAAATCTTGTTACACAGCAACGTAACTGAAACAAGTTATGGGGTCAAAAGTGGTTGGGGAATCTGGATCAGAAGATATAGGAACAAAATGTATCATTGTGTTTCAATGAGCTGGGTGTGTCATCATTTCCAGAAGGCAGGGGATTGGTTAACATGTTGAAGAAGTTTGATGGACATACCTAACAGGTGTGTTTCCTTTGTTGACCAGGGGGAGGTTTGGCTGAGCTCCCCAGTTACCCTCCCCTATATTAACCTGAAAAAGAGAGGAATGGAAAATAAAAACCAGTTTAAAATCTCGTTACACAGCAACTAGTAACTGTAACAAGTTACGGTTCAAAACTAGTGAGAGAATCTGGATCAGAAGATATAGGAACAAAATGTATCATTGTGTTTCAATGAGCTGGGTGTGTCATCATCTCCAGAAGGCAGGGGATTGGTTAACATGTTGAAGATGTTTGCTGGACATACCTAACAGGTGTGTTTCCTGTGTTGACCAGGGGGAGTTTCGGGTGAGCTCCCCAATTACCTTCCCTTATATTAACCTGGAAAAGAGAGGAATGGAAAACAAAAAACAGTTTCAAATCTCGTTACACAGCAACTAGTAACTGTAACAAGTTACGGGTCAAAACTAGTGAGAGAATCTGGATCAGAAGATATAGGAACAAAATGTATCATCATGTGTCAATGAGCTGGGTGTGTCATCATTTCCAGAAGGCAGGGGATTGGTTAACTTGTTGGAGATGTTTGCTGGACATACCCAACAGGTGTGTTTCCTGTGTGGACCAGGGGGAGTTTGGGTTAGACGCCGTAGCAGGCAGACGCTCCTTCAACAGAGGGGGCAAACTGCTCGGAGAACTGCTGCCAGTTCTCTTCTCCCGATTGGTCTTTGAAGCCATGAAGGATCTTGGAGAATACAAAAAAATAAAAGAATTTATTTAAGATTGAATTGAATCTGTTGCCAAGAAGTAACAACACCTCCATCTCAAACACGGAGCCTTTAAGAACGAGCCCATTTGAGGAGTGCATCATCTGGATCAGAAGATATAGGAACATAATGTATCATTGTGTGTCAATGAGCTGGGTGTGTCATCATATCCAGATAGTGGGCACTCATTTCTACTGAAGGCAAATATATCTATTTAAAAATATTACTTCCGTCTTGATTGATTCAGTCACTAAATGTAGTTAAAGTAGCTCAATAACTACTTATGCATTTATCAAACAAAGTGATTTATATTTCACTGTTTGTTTACTCATAATATGATATTCAGAAATGACTCACCATGGTTTTATAAAATTCTTCAACTGTGGGGCCACTTCCTGTGGACAAACATGACCTAGTCTGCCAATTGTAATTGCTGCACAGAGGGAGAAAAGAAAAACAATACACATCAACTAATGAGTGTGACCATTAGACAACATCCAGCTGACACTCTGCATCTCTCAGGTTTTTAGCAGATTTAAATTAAAGATTAAGACCAAAACATTAACATAACTCTTAAAAACCAACATTTTAAGTGTAAACGAAGCAGTGTTAATTTAACGTACAGACCTAGATGTCTTATATTCTAATGTCTTATAGACTGAAAGGCCATATGGTAGGTCACACAGAAGCAATCTGTTTAAACGATAAATATAGCAAACACGGAGCCTTTAAGTACGAGACAAATGCAACATGTGCAACATCTGGATCAGAAGATATAGGAACAAAATGTATCATTGTGTGTCAATGAGCTGGGTGTTTCATCATTTCCAGAAGGCAGGGGATTAGTTAACATGTTGGAGATGTTTGAGTGACATACCTAACAGGTCTGTTTCCTGTGTGGACCAGGGGGAGGTTGGGGTGAGCTCCCCAGTTACCCTCCCCTATATTAATCTGAAAAAGAGAGGAATGGAAAATAAAAACCAGTTTAAAAATCACGTTACACAGCAACTAGTAACTGTAACAAGTTACAGGTCAAAACTAGTGAGAGAATCTGGATCAGAAGATATAGGAACAAAATGTATCATTGTGTTTCAATGAGCTGGGTTTGTCATCATTTCCAGAAGGCAGGGGATTGGTTAACTTGTTGGAGATGTTTGCTGGACATACCTAACAGGTGTGTTTCCTGTGTGGACCAGGGGGCGTTTGGGTTAGATGCTGTAGCAGACAGTCGCTCCTTCAACAGAGGGGGGGAACTGCTCGGAGGACTGCTGCCAGTTCTCTTCTCCCACCTGGTCTTTGAAGCCATGAAGGATCTTGGAGAATACAAAAAATACACAAATTTATTTAAGAATGAATTGAATCCGTTGCCAAGAAGTAAAAACACGAGGAGTGCATCATCTGGATCAGAAGATATAGGAACATAATGTATCATCATGTATCAATGAGCTGGGTGTGTCATCATATCCAGAGTGGGCACTCGTTTTTACTGAAGGCAAATATATCTATTAAAAATATTCCTTCCTTCCCCATTGATTGTCACTAAATGTAATTAAAGTAGATAAATTACTTATGATGCATTTATCAAAGAAACTGATTTATATTTCACCGTTTGTTTACTCATAATATGATGTTAAGATATGACTCACCATGGTTTTATGACATACTGCAGCTGAGGTGCCACTTCCTGTGGACAAACATGACCCAGTCTGCCAATTGGAATTCCTGCACAGAGAGAGAAGGGAAAAACAATACACATCAACTAATGAGTGTGACCATTAGACAACATCCAGCTGATACTCTGCATCTCTCAGGTTTTTAGCAGATTTAAAGTAAAGATTAAGACCAAAACATTAACATAAAAAAATAACTTTTAAGAACATAATTTTAAGAGTAACCGAAGTAGTGTTAATTTAACGTTAAGACCTAGAGGTCTAATATTCTAATGTATTATAGACCTGACGGCCATTTGTTAGGTCACACACAAGCAAGATAAATATAGAAAACAAGGAGCCTTTAAGTACGAGCCACATTACAAGTGCAACATCTGGATCAGAAGATATAGGAACATAATGTATCATTGTGTGTCAATGAGCTGGGTGTGTCATCATATCCAGATAATTGGCACTTGTATTCAGTGAAGGCAACCATTTGTGACCTGCTTCCTCACCCATTTGCATGGATAAATTGCTCAACGCAAAGGTGAAGCACACTCACCAATACAAGGCTTCACATGGACGAAGCAGGCCTTAGTTAGATCACCCAACAGAGCTAACGAGCTTTGCCTCACATCAGGCCTCGTGTCCTGCAAAAAGATAAACACCACATGAGTTATATTTTGTGTTACCTGAGCATCAACTTCTGAATATACTCCTTAAAAATGATAGGAACCGATTAGATCTCTCTGCCAGTCTTATTTACTTCTTAATGAATGGTAAGAAAAGAAAAACTGTAGGAAAGACTTTAGCGAGACTGGAAACCACTAGCCACACTTCTCAGAATCAAAAGTCATCCGCAACATGTATTCAGATTTCGAATGTCTGATAGTGATCATCACGGAGTGTGGCGAGCCAGCAGTAGACATCTAGAACTAAGACCAGGTTAATCGTTATAAGACATGTCTCTCAGGTCAAGTGACTCACACTAAATACTGTTAGATATTGTTTGTGTAATTTACAGAAATCCAAAGTGTAAGACAAGAATCAGTGGTATCAATCTTCTCATCATACTATTGGCCAACTAAGTAAACTTCCCAAAAGGACGTCCCAATTCTAAACTCATTTTTATCACTACTGCTCGAATAGGGGCCAACTTAGACCTCCAACTCCTTTTAACAAATAGATGAAGAAATAAGAGCTTTCCAACTTACAGGCTGATTGAGGTGGTGACCCACTGAGTCTGCCAGAGTTCCTATGGCATCGTAGAGGATGAGGAGATTCTTGTGCTGGTAATTCCTGAAGGCAAAGACCAGCGTGTCCAGGATGAAGCTCAGGTAGGGAACCAGCTCCGTACATGCCTCCTCCTCTAGGGTGGCAAACGCACTAAGAGAAAGCCAAGATGGAGGACATTAGTGTTGACTCCTGTCAGCTAGTTCTACGGGTCAAGGAGCAACACATGCAGTATGTGGATCACAGAACAATATGGGAACGAAGTGTATCATTGTTTGTCAATGAGCTGGGATTTAACCCACTGATGAGTGATAAAATATGCAATGATCACTCCATAATAACTGAGCAGTAACAACATGTAGTCTCTTCTGTGAGAGCTATTATCCACTGAGCCTTACCCTCAGCAATGGCCCCGAGCAGCAGGATGCCAGACTCCTTGATGACCCAGTCCGGGTCCTTCAGGAGGAGAAGGTGTGGCAGCAGGTCGTCAAGGAAAACATTTGCCAGCACATCAAGGGCTGCAGCAGAACACTTTCCTAGACCCAAGAGAAAAATCTCTTTAACATTGTTTTACAACAAATATATCCACATACGAAAAGGACAAGTGAGAAGCAGCTCACCTGCAGGCAGACTCTTGTTGTCGTCCAGGATGAGTTTCAGAAGCTCTGTCACGAGGTCTTGTCGCAAAGACATCAGCTGACATTTAACAATTATGAAGACCAAAGAATATCTCTCTGAATACATCGATTAACAAACCAAATCCAAACAAATGACTCAATCACTCAAGGTTTAATAGAAAAAAAACTTTTATTTTCCCCTATTCACAAAAATTAAATAAAAAGGGATATATCCCACCTGCACCACAGTTCAGCAAAAAATGGTACTACATCAAATTCAATTGCCAGCCTTTATATGAGATTGAAACAAGTTATGAATTAAGTTTTCCACATTCTTCCCTAAAGTATGCACCAAGCACCGACTCGCCTTCAGTCCGACCACAACATCAAATTTGATATAAACAAATGGTCCGCTATAAAACAACGAAAACAAATTATTCTTTAAATAAAAAGAACAAAAAAAAAAACTTTTAAAGTCCAAAACAATTTGTGCACTGTAGCACAAAAATAAAAAAAATAAATAAATAAAACTTAACGGTCACAAACACGTCAAAATAAAAGAAAAAGTAAAAAAAGAAAGAAAAAGAAACTAAAAATAACTTGTGGACAAACTTGCATTTAAATTTTATTCTGTAGCGTAGTGTATCACAACATAGTGAGGAGACGTGATGCCTTTTTCTCCAATTCTTTGTGGCACAGGAGCATCCGTCCTGCCCCTGATGAATGAGTGGCCACCTCACGTCAAAACACTCGCCTACCAGTTAAACCTAGTCACCGTCAGTATTCAGCCTACAGGGACATTACGGCTTAGAAAAGTGGTCACGAATGGAAACGCTGCTGCATCATCTTCTGCAACATGTGCGCTTCAACAAAAAAAAATTCAAAGATCCATTTCATTTGTTGAGGAAAAGTCCAACGTCAATGCTGATTTATTAAAATACACAACCAGTCATTTTTAGGATAATTGTTTTTTCTTAAATATAAATCAGGCAGGAATCCATTTCAGTATTTCTCATGAGTCTTCCTCTTAGACTTTTGAGCGCCCTGACCAACCGTGTGAATTGGCAGGCAAATGATTCTCCCACTGGCCACATCGAACCCAGGCATGACTCAAACCACGCCCTGTGCTTCACTTCAGAGTAGGGCTGGTGCAAATTACATCTAAGCAGTTACTCGCTTACACACCGTTCTAGTAAAACACCAACAGGCAAGCAGCCATACACACTTACATTACAACCGTCCACTATGGACAATGACAAAAGATAAAGCTGGATAAAGACCACCACTCTCTCACATAAGCTTACCAGTGTCAGGGGAGAACTATTAGGACTCGGTCAGTGTATTCCCAGACATATCCTACACAGTATCAACGGGTGAAAGGTATGGCAACAACAACAATCACTTGTTAGATCATAAGCTGGAGAAGTACCTTATTAGTCCAGCTGTGAATTGTGTTGCCATTGACAAAGCTCTTATACAGTCGATCCCTCCAAAGGGACCCGTTACAAAATGGCTAAAAAAGGAGCAAGGCTCATCGAGAAGCATGCAATGTTCATGACACGGAGAAGCTTTGACGACTCAAACAGCTGCAGTTTAAGAAAAGAAGCTGTGATGAAAATGTCGGGGACATCCCATAAACACAAGTATTAATTGACAGGTGCACTGGGACGTGGATTCAAAATACTATAATCAAGATGTCTCCCTCTTAAATCCTATTCCATCCATCTTAGAAGGGGCTACATTATAAAACTATGTTAAGAGGCCTCAAGTCTAACCTAGTCATTTTTATCATTGCTTAACATTATGCTTACTTAAGCAAGCCATTAACAGTTTTTAAAATTACTTATCAAAAAAACTATACCTCAAGATCAGTATTTCATTACTGTATGCCTTAAAGGTGAAATTCAACATTTCTTACAAAAGAAAAAGTGCATTTATATCAGTAATTCATTCTTGGTGGTAATGTCTTATCGCTCTCATTAAGTCGATTTTGTATATTCTCTAAAAACAAAGCAGCAGCAAAAAGGATTCTTGACTTTGCCTACAGTACTTGGAAGGGTGATTCTTCAAACCATCAGACGTGAGCTGATGCGTGCATTGATCTACCTATAGTTGGCCATCACACATACGCAGTCTCCATGTAACTATCGTGGACATTGTTCAGGGGATGGGTATGAATGCGAGGATGAAAAGAACCAAGCACCTGACAACTTCAAATTTTGGCAGTGTCCCTACACTGACAACGCAATAAATCCAAGAGCACAACAGTCATTGATTCAAACATGCGTCACTACAGAGGTGATCATTTGTCATGCAACAACTTGGTACAACGGTGGTGAAACCTTAGACAGACCTACTGCAACTTTTCCCCCCTCAAATGAGGGAGGAAAAAGGAACATGTGAGTCAACAGGAAGTCAGCAACCAAGGGAAGAGGAGGGAAATTAAATTCAGCTAAATGTTCATGAGAAAAGAGAATAAGACCCATGTATATGCAGACAAATGGTTTATGCAATTTTGCCGTAAAGGCGAAAAAATAATTGTGCACATCTCCTGCATTGTTACATAGTAAAAGCATGTTTGTTTTTGTTGAGCCTCTTGCACGGGCCTGTTCAAACGCATCTACATCTGTGAGTTTCTACCGACTACGTGCATTGTGGTATTTGGGACTGTGGCACCCTATGCTGGTTCAGATAAATCCTTATTATGTACCCATCTGCCACCCCCCTCCCCTCCCAGCCGTCATCTATCTTAACAGAATAATCAAATTGAGGAGGGGGAGGTCAAAGCCAGCCCCTATTTTGCCCTCAACTACCTAGGATCCCTGCGGTGCTGTTGGCGAAAGTCACTTTTGAGCGTGTTTGGATTTCGTGAGGCGTTTAGTCCTAGAGGTATATGCATATCCCAAGATTACCCTCCCACACCCACCGCCCTCCTCCCACCCTCCCTCAGAGACACAGGGTGCGGGGGAAAGGTGCCGTCCGCTGGATCGAGGGTCAGTTCAGCCACATCCCTCCAGCTCGTTTTTCCCCCACTATCTGGGCAGTGCAATGAGTTCCCCAGTTACCCTCCCCTACATTAACCTGAAAAAGAGAGGAACGGAAAATAAAAACAAGTTTAAAAATCTTGTTACACAGCAACGTAACTGAAACAAGTTATGGGGTCAAAAGTGGCTGGGGAATCTGGATCAGAAAATATAGGAACAAAATGTATCATCATGTGTCAATGAGCTGGGTGTGTCATCATTTCCAGAAGGAAGGGGATTTGTTAACATGTTGGAGAAGTTTGCTGGACATACCTAACAGGTCTGTTTCCTGTGTGGACAAAGGGGAGTTTGGGTTAGACGCCGTAGCAGGCCGACAGACGCTCCTTCAACAGAGGGGGGAACTGCTCGGAGAACTGCTGCCAGTTCTCTTCTCCCACCTGGTCTTTGAAGCCGTGAAGGATCTTGGAGAATACAAAAAAATAAAATAAATTATTTAAGGTTGAATTGAATCTGTTGCCAAGAAGTAACAACACCTCCATCTCAAACACAGAGCCGTTATGTACGAGCCATATGACAAGTGCATCATCTGGATCAGAAGATATAGGAACAAAATGTATCATTGTGTTTCAATGAGCTGGGTGTTTCATCATATCCAGATAGTGGGCACTTGTCCTTGTCGTTTTTACTGAAAGCTAATATATCCATGATTCCTACCTTTCCCATTGATTCAGTCACTAAATATAGTTACATTTTTACTTCTGCATTAATTGAAGTTAAGTTATAGTTCATTTAAGTTTGTACTTCCTTCACTGTATATCTTGGCTAGATTCAAGGATAAACATCCCCAAATCCCCCAAATAACTAGATAGAACTGCTGACTAAATGATAAGTTAATAAAAGCATGTTAAAGTTAATCATCCTCACTTTATAAAACATGTCTCTCAGGTCGTCCTTGGGGTTGACCCACGAAGCCACAGCGTCGCAGAAGAAAATGAAGTCCTGGATAGAAAAGACTCGTTACTACAACACTCACTGATGCAGCGCTCTCCTCTCTTACCCCCGCAGTCCCAACAGCTTCAAACCACATCCCCTTACCTGCACCACTCCTGCAGGGTTGACGCCGATCATAACACAGATTCCCCGAAAAGCGGAGTCCTTCTCCTCGTTATCTCTGATATTCCTTAGCGACGTGCACCTGAGAGTGGGTACAATAAAAAAGCAATAGAGTATTGATCTGACACATGTTAACCTGTTTACAATGAATATGGCAATTCTGAACTGTGTAACCTATACGAGTATGAGCCCATTTGAGGAGTGCATTATCTGGATCAGAAGATATAGGAACAAAATGTATCATTGTGTTTCAATGAGCTGGGTGTGTCATCATATCCAGAGTGGGCACTCGTTTTTACTGAAGGCAAACATATCTATTAAAAATGATTCCTTCCTTCGCCATTGATTCAGTCACTTACTGTTGTTAAATTAGCTAAATTACTACTTATGCATTTATCAGCGGAAGTGATTTATATTTCACAGTTTGTTTACTCATAATGATATTAAGAAATGACTCACCATGGTCTTATGAAATGCTGCAACTGAGGTGCCACTTCCTGCGGACAAACATAACCCAGTCTGCCAATTGTAATTGCTGCACAGAGGGAGAAAAGAAAAACAATAGACATCAACGTAATGTGACCATTAGACAACATCCAGCTGATACTCTGCATCTCAGTTTTGTAGCAGATTTAAATTAAAGATTAAGACCAAAACATGAACATAACTCTTAAAAACCAACATTTTAAGTGTAAACGAAGCAGTGTTAATTTAATGTACAGAACTAGATGTCAAATATTTTAATGTAATTGAGACCTGAAGGCCTTAAATACAGATAATTACATATTAGACCTTTCAGACCCCCAGAAACCCTGATTTGACTGTGTGTTTGTACCTGTGTTTTCCAACAGAGTCTTGGGTGTATTGGGTCTGTTGATGATCTCTACTAAGTTTGGCAGAACCATGCCCACATAAGGCTGCATCTCCGCACCTAGAGACATACAACAGAGACAGAGCATTTCATTAAAGTGACATGACCTGAATTGTTGAATTACAGCCAATCATTTTGCAGCAAACTTAAACACATCTGACAGGAAACTCTTTAGATTTGTGCACTCTTTGGTCGAAAAAGACGACTGGTTCGCAGGTGTCCCTACGCTCACCTGGACAATCCCCTGTTTGCGGCTTGACACCTGTGCCTGTAAGGATACCACACAGAGTGTCACTTGGATGACTGGATCACGCGCAATGACGCCGGTAAAGCATGCGAGCAAACCCACGCTCACAATGCACAAGCATAAGAAGGCTGGATCTAGTGTTGCAACAAACCCACGTTCACTATCAGGAAACCTTTACTAAAAATGCCTTTAATTGACTGAAACAAAGATCTACCAGTTGCCAAAACAAAAACTGTTAATGAGTCACGGAAGGAGGCAGTGCTGTGTGCACAGACCTGCTGACCAAGTTGCATTTGTTAGGTCACACACAAGCAAATCTGTATAAAAGATAAATATAGCAAACACTGAGCCGTTAAGTATGAGCCATATGACAAGTGCATCATCTGGATCAGAAGATATAGGAACATAATGTATCATTGTGTGTCAATGAGCTGGGTGTGTCATCATTTCCAGATAATCTGCACTTGTACTCAGTGAAGGCCACCATTTGTTAAAAAAAAAAAAAGAAGGTGTGACCTGCTTTCTCACCCATTTGCATGGAGATCTCCCCAATGGCCCAGGTGGCGTTGTTACACACGGAGATAAATTCTGGGTTCAGGTTGAGCCCCAAGATTGGCATGAACTCAGCTGGAGGGAAAACACAGACACATTGCTTACAACACATTCACTTATACCCAATTCAACTATTTTACATCCTCCCATCTGTGAAGCCACTGCACCATCTACGGCTTAATATTAACAGGTGTAACAATGCATCAGTGCAGAATGCTCCCCCATAGCCAGACAGTAAAGGAGAGGTGATGCAATAAATTGCTCAACGCAGAGGTGAAGCACACTCACCAATACAAGGCTTCACATGGACGAAGCAGGCCTTAGTTAGATCACCCAACAGAGCAAACGAGCTTTGCCTCACTTCAGGCATTGTGTCCTGCAAAAAGATAACATGTTTTATACTTTGTGTCATCTGAGCATCAACTTCTGAATATACTCCCTAAAAATGATAGGAGCCGATCAGATCTCTCTGCCATTCTTATTTACTTCTTAATGAATGGTAAGAAAAGAAAAACTGTAGGAAAGACTTTAGCGAGACTGGAAACCACTAGCCACACTTCTCAGAATCAAAAGTCATCCGCAACATGTATTCAGATTTCGAATGTCTGATAGTGATCATCACGGAGTGTGGCGAGCCAGCAGTAGACATCTAGAACTATGATAAGGTTAATCGTTATAAAACATGTCTCTCAGGTCAAGTGACTCACACTAAATACTGTTAGATATTGTTTGTGTAATTTACAGAAAACCAAAGTGTAAGACAAGTATCAGTGGTATCAATCTTCTCATCAAACTATTGACAAACTAAGTAAATTTCCCAAAACGACGTCCCAATTCTAAACTCATTTTTATCACTACTGTTCCAAAAGCGGCCAGGTTTTATACTGTGTATAACCTGATGCATCTTTGCGTGCATTTTTTATGTGTGTTAGAAAATCATGGAAACAAATAAGGAAAACACTGTTATACCTGCATACACTGGAAAAGGAGCGTCATAATGTTGGACCTGGAAACCAGCTGTTCCACATTCCCCCCCAATCCCTCGGCCAGGCCGCTCAGCAGATCCAGGGCAACGATCATAAAATCCTTGTCAGGAGCCTCATACTGGTCTGGATGCTGGTTGTACATCTGTGCAGAGACGACAAAAAAGGTTCAATGTCTCTTCTTCAAGACTCGAGAAAAAAAACAACATACAACCTATTTACTATGCGCATGATCTCACCATAGCCTGAGCTAGTGTCTTCTGGACTAGAGTGACACAGCGCTGATAGACAGGCTCACAGTAAGGCAAAAAGCCGCTCTGCAGAGCAGTGGCTACGGATGACAAACACTGGAAGAAACACAAAGATGAAAAATTACATTACATTTCTTGAAGGCAGTCAAATACCCAATGGGATAAAACATACTTTTGGTCAGGTGACACTCTTCATGCAATCATATGATTCACCCTTTAACATGATCCTTTGTTAGTTGTGTAATCGGACACACTGTTAGAAAACTAAATGCTCACCTCTAGCAGTGGGAAAAGATCCTTGTCCTCATCCTTCAGCTCATTCCACTTTGCAATAAGGGGGGGCATCAACTTCTGAATATACTCCTGAGAAATGATAGGAACCGATTAGATCTCTCTGCCATTCTTATTTACTTCTTAATGAAATGGTAAGAAAGGAGAAACCAACAAACACCTTTGAATCACTTCATACCATTATTATTGTATAACCTGCATAAAACCTGCACTGTGTCATTGGAAATATAATTTGGTCAGAACTGCAACTCAATGATAGGTCAGCTATTGGGTGATCAACTTGCATGAGTGCTGCCGAATTGGCACCTACACTGTCTTGAGTGGGAAAATTCTGTGTAGAAACTGCTAATTGCTCTTCCTCCCTATAACTACAAAACACTAGCCACACTTCTCAGAATCAAAAATCATCCACAACATGTATTCAGATTTCGAATGTCTGATGAGTGATCATCACAGAGTGTGGCGAGCCAGCAGTACAGAGAGAACTAAGATAAGGTTAATCGTTATAAAACATGTCTCTAAAGACTGCTTTATATTGTTTTTGTAATTTACAGAAAACTAAAGTGTAAAACAAGTATCAGTGGTATCAATCTTGTCATCCAACTATTGGTCAACTAAGTAAATTTCCCAAAATGATTTTCCCAATTCTAAACTCGATAAAAGACCTTTCCCAGAATGTTTTGCACAGGCACTTACAGGCTGATTGAGATGGTGACCCACTGAGTCTGCCAGAGTTCCTATGGCATCGTAGAGGATGAGGAGATTCTTGTGCTGGTACTTCCCGAAGGCAAAGACCAGCGTGTCCAGGATGAAGCTCAGGTAGGGAACCAGCTCTGTACATGCCTCCTCCTCTAGGGTGGCAAACGCACTAGGAGAAATCCAAGATGGAGGACATTAGCATTGAATCATGTAATCTAAATTTTACTGGTCCAGGAACAATACATGCAGGATGTTGATCAGAGAACAATATGGGAACAAAGTGTATCATTGTTTGTCAATGAAATGGGATTTTCATCAAATCCACATACGAAAGGACGAGTGTGAAGCAGCTCACCTGCAGGCAGCTTCTTGCACCCTCTTGTTGCTGTCAAGGATGCGTTTGAGAAGCTCTGTCATGAGGGGTTTGAGGAAGGAATCTGGGGGCTGGGAGACCACCCAATGTGCATAACGACTCAGGGTCCAACAGGCAATGGAGCGCACTAGGGCCTTCTTTTCACAAAGACACTGGATGAGGTGAGGGATCAACTCCGGCAGGTAGGGCACCATTCCCTGCATGCAGCCTGACACCATGGGAAGAGGAGATTGTTACTTTATTGTTATGCGTTTTATCGCAGACATATTAGTTGCGCGATTCTACCTAATTCTGTTTTTCTGAATAGTTTGATTTTCCTTAGAAAAGCCATTTGTATACTAGCGACCTTAAAGAAAGCACATCATGCTTGTTTCAATGAAAATGTGTGGAGCCTTACCCTCAGCAATGGCCCCGAGCACCAGGATCCCCGACTCCTTGATGACCCAGTCCGGGTGGAAAAGCAGGCCCTTCAGGAGGGGAAGGAGGTGTGGTAGCAGGTCGTCACGGAACACATTGGCCAGCACATCGAGGGCTGCAGCAGAACACTTTCCTACACCCAAGAGAAAAACCTCTATAACAACACTGTTTTACAACGTGACCTTAGAGCGGATGTTTTCCTAAAACTGCTCTCAAGGCAACATCCTAGGGTTAAAACTACGAAACATCTTGGGAAGTTTCTACTTAAAATGTGTGTAAAAACCTAGAGAAAAAAGGTTTAAAGAGAACATAGCTGTAACTGTATTTGTCCTCAACTTACGCAGGTTCCAGTCCGACAGTGTGTCGTCATCGTCGTCATCATCGTCTTCAATGTCCTCACCCTCCTCTCCCTCCCCCCCTTCGTGCTGCAACGTGACAGTGCGGGACTTGTGGAACCGGGGCTTGATGTCCTGATCGCTGTCTGGTACTGCTTCATCCTCCTCCTCCACATCACCCTGGACAGACACACAGAATTTCTACTTCAGCTGCACTGCACCTTCATCATACGTAGACACTGATTTAAAAATGCACTAGGGTCGGTTCTAGATCATCATCTTCCTCATGAACGATGTCTTTGTTTCGGATTTTCCATCACAAATTATTTACGGCTATGAGACTGGTTTTCAGTCAAAGAGGGAATGGAATATTTCAGCAGGTGTTGTATAGCGGGGCAAGAACAAAAAGAGAGCTCACCTTTAACAGTATAATGTCGATCTCCGAGTATTTCATCCCATTCACCAAGATTGGTATCAGTCTATATTTAAAAGGGAGGGAAGAATAAAGATTAGTTTTTGAAAAAAAAAATGTAGTGTGTTGGTTATTTATCCAATGAAATTATCGTAGTCATGGACAGAAGTTCTACTTACTGCACCAGGTGTCCAGACAGCATCTCCTTACAGATGGGCTGCTCAGCTAGAGTCAACCAAAATTCACAGGCCTCAAGGGACACATTCTCATCGGGGTCCTGGGTCCGCTGCAGCATGTACTGCAAGAGATGAGGAAAACCAAATATTTCAGACTCATTGATAACAGTGGGGAAAGAGAAAAATACCAGTGACAGTTTGCAGAAACAACTGGTAAATCTGGATCGGATATTTTAGGAACTTAAGGTATCATTGTAATTCAATGAGCTGGGATTGTCATCATGTCCAGATGCCAAAAGACTAATTAAGTGGACGTACAAAGAGTGCGCAGCTGAGCTCACCTGGATGATGCTGTGCATGTGGGGGATGAGGCGGTCGATGCGGACCTCCAGGAGCATGACCAGGGCTCGGCACACATTCTTTCGAACCTCTGAGTCCTCGTCTGTTGCCAGCGCAAAAAGGCTCTAGAGGGGAGAGAAGGAATAAGAAGAGAGATATTTAATGTGAGAGATTGGTGTTTGATTGTATGGTCTACTGTATTATTCAAAGACAACCTGATTGATTGATTGTTCCAACTCAGCTCACCTCTATGAAAGTATCTACGTTGTCCATTAGGGCCTGAGCTCTCCCTATGATGAACTGGTTCACGCAGGCGATGGCATGGGACCTGCAGGGATGACAGAATTTTATCAATCCAGTGGAACGTGTGTTGTGGGTTGAGTCGAACAGATAATTAACGACAGCCGTTCTCTAAAAAATGGTTTGTCATTACAAATATTATACTTTTATACAGGGAAAGTTTGACAATTTAATTTAACACGTAGTTAATATTTCATTAAAATAAATGAAACCAGGTGGAACACTGGGTGAAAAGATGTAGGGATATATTACTCTGCGGAAAATGTATTTAAAAGTTTGCATCAGTGAGGCTCAATTAATGCCTCATTCTGAAAATGGATAAAATATCACATACAGTGCACCACTGACTAAATCCTGCTAGGAATCAATACATTACTAAATATGAATATTGTTTCAGTGTAAGGGGTAAACATGAAATATCTGGATCAGACAGTATGAATACAAACACCTTCACTGTAAGTCAGATGTTGGTTTGCATCACTTCCAGATGCTAACAGCAGAGTGCACTGAGAAATGACTCGTTTTCTGCCCTGTACCTGATTTTGGGGCTGCAGTGCTTGAAGAACTGAAGAAACTTAGGTATCATGATGTTGAGGGGTCTGTTCAGAGCGTCGCTGTCCAGCAGCTCAGACGAGTCCTCGCAGATCTTCTGCAGTGCTCCAAACGAGCCCTGAGACACGGACATACATAGAGAGGCTGTCAAATCAAACGCAAACATACAGGGACACAGAGGAGAGAATGAGACTGCATCAGAAAATCAAACGGGAGCAGGAGCACTGAATTCACTGCACAGGCATCACTTACATCATAGTTTTCAAAGAAATTGTTTTAGTTACAAAGGCTAAAGATTTCTCTACACAATCAAGAGAATTCTCACACTTAGGATAGGCCGTTCAGAGCTTCCACTAATAATTTTAATATTTCATTAAACATTTTTAAAGGATGTATGTGATTGTAGCATAATCAGTAAAACTGAGTCATGTCTTTTTAACAGTGAGATGTGCTCTATCACTAATGTCTGACCATTCTCTTCATTAGTTACTTGTACATTCCATTGAGTCTGGGAACCTCATGTAATTCTCTGCATGACTAAACCCACACATTCAACCTGGGCAAAGATCTTATCTTCCAGAATAAGTGAATACACCTCAATGGATGTGCAAGGTTTTGACTTAAGTGTCAGTGCTTGTTTTCACCGAAAGAATAATCACATATTAAGGTAAGTGCAAACCTCGCAGGTGTTGTAGTCTTCCGAGTTGAGCAAGTTGCAGAGCTGTGGCAGTAGTTCAGGCCACGTCTGTAGCTCTCCCTTGGAGGCAATAGTAGTGATGAGGATGCCTAGAGGTGAAAAGGTTGGGCAGAAGAAATCCGACTTCAGATAGAATCATAATTAAAAGGATGACGAGCAGTTGTCTTTGCAGCAGCTCTGGATCAGACAGTATGAATACAAATACCTTCACAGATACTCAGGTGATTTAATTGTAATCATCTCCAGGTGTAAACAGAAAAGGAGCACTTGGTGAGTGGATTGAAAGTCCCCCACAAAAAGAACCCATGATAGACTGTAGCATTCACTACACACATCGACGACAAAAAACACAAACTCACCAATGGTGGCACGAATGAGCGGCGATGGGTCGCCGATGTTGTTGAGACATTCCTGCTTGATGAATTCGGCAACAGTCGGGGGGAAATTCTGGTAGTGGGCTTTAACATTGTTCTTCAGAATCAGACCACTCAGAGAGCGAGTTGGTTCATCTGAACAGAGGGTACAAAATAAAGAGTAAATATCCCAATCAGTGAGAGTACCTTGAAAGGATGTCCCGATATTAGATTTTCTACTATAAATACCATTTCCAACAGCTCAGGGTAATAACCTAAACATTACTGTTAACAGCTGTCACGTTCCCCTTTCCTGTATTACAATATGTACGATTCATTGTGTGGAATAGCAGGCAATTTAACCATGCAACTACACATTTCCTTCAATCACCAACATTTATTTTTGCTCATGTAAATGTTTATTATCTTGTTCTAGACCATTAATAGTTTATTCTGATTGACTGAAAAGGTTATAAAGGACACATACTGATATTTTATCAATGGAAAAGGGTTTGAGAGGTTGGATCAGCTCTTAGCCAAATTCTACTATTCAACAATCTGTGATTGCCACCCTTCACCTCCGGCATCATCCCTGTCAATGGCGACCTATATCAGACACGTTGGAGGGGCGAACAGGTTTGGCTACTCACCTTCAGTTTTGAGGCGTGTGAGGACAAAGATGAGATAGTTGTTGAAGTCGGGGAACTGGTTGAGTTGTTCAAGTTTCTGTCATGAAAGTTAAGGACTTTTTCCCTTTAGAGCTTCCAACTTCAACAATCCAACTTTGGTTCTCAAAGGCTAACTCTTGTTATTCAGTTTCACACTGGGAAAAGGATGAACCATGTTTGTCTGTACATGTAATCTGCAGTTTCTCACATATAATATTTTTCTATTTGCCTAAATAGATTTTCAGTGACCTCAAGACTTTTATGGAATTTTTATTACTTCCACCAGGACGGGTTATTTTCGCTTTTGCGACTTCCTACAGAAATAATGCAGAGATCCCTATGAAACTAATTAGGCTTACATTGAGTGTAATATGTATGAAAAGGTCAAATCTGGTGCAGACAAAAGGTGAGGATCCTGACATACGACTTCAATTCATGTAAACGCAACACAGTGGCCAGTGGAATATAACTCATGGGCACCCACAGAAAAATTCTCAAACTGTGGACAGTACACTGCAAGCACAGGTCAACATTGCATCGGCATAAACACGTCACAAACTAGTAAAACATCTCTTCAGACCACCCGGCCACGCTGTAGTAGGATACTTGTTGGACAGCTCTCTGCGTGACTGTGTTAGGCGACTGCGAGTCTTTGAGCAGTTGGAGGACCTGTTGAAGTCCCTGCTCATCTGGCTGCCAATCCATCCTGAAAGACAAGAACACGCACATAAAATGAATCCACACACTAAATTGGGCCTGTTTGTTAATTTGCATACATTAATAAACAAGTGGTCTCCGGATCAGACAGTATGAATACAAACACCATCAGGGGTAATCAGATGTTTTTTTGAATGCATCATCTCCAGAGGCCACGTGTAAGGTTAGGAAATTTTAAGGGACAATTAAAATGAATTACAGAATATATAATATAAACAGAAGGAAGATCTGATGCACTTGTACATTGAGATTCGCTAATACTCCAGCCGATTATGTAATATTACCAGTATTCTTGTCATACCTTTTTTACTTTGTAATGAACTTTGCACTTCACCTTCTTTTATGGGAGGTTATTAAGTCTGAATATCATTGGTAATAACTGGGAGGCCTTTCCAGTCACTGCAATGCATTGCTACAATGGCTTGTTTTCAAAGTTAGATAAGTTGAGGTTTTTTCCAACCCAAGTGCCGAATGGCCGAGGGGCAAAGGGAGCAGGACAGCGGGAGCATGTGGGTAGACGAGGGGGCACAAAGGTTCCTCCAGAGTTTTTTTTTTTTGAGGGGGGGGGGGGCTCGCAGTTCAAAAACGAGGGCATTAGTTAAAACGACCGGCTGAAATCTCCGTGAACCGGCTTAACCGCTCCAGAGTTAATCCGGCCCCCACCCCCCACGCCACCCGGCTCGCTGGGGCGACTTTCAGGAAACGCGTTCGAGCTTCGACGTCTCGCGTTCAATCCCGGAGCTGCGGAGCACATGTGGCCGACCCCGTCACGACTGAACACGGCCCTGGCGTGGTGTGCGGAGAGGGAGGGGGGGTCGTGTCCGCCCGTGGTTGGACGGAATGTGGGAGAAGTTTAGCCGAGAAGCGGAGTTTAGGTACCCCCCCCCCCCTCCTCGGTGGTTGGGGGATAAATGTCCTCGAGTGAAGTTTGAGCAGAAACCACCTCGACACAAACCCTGCTCCAAGCTAACAGCCCAGATAGTTTCCCCCTTAACTCCACTTTGACTGCTATAATCACCTCCCCCTCGTTATATCTCATCATTTAACGGTCGATTATGACCCGTTTTGCGGTGTTTACAACCAGCGGAGCCGGTGCGAGCAAAGTTGCCCTTCTTCTAACTCGGGCCTGCTCTGCACTGCACTTTCGAGCCTGGGTGTTTCCAGGGCGCCCGGCACTGGAAACCGCCGCAAAAGCACCGTTTGCTGCCCGAAATGAAGCCACGGACCGGGGTATCCTGTTAAAGAAAGATAACATCCGAGTACTCGTGTGCGAAATCGTGGTTAAAATAACTCTGGCAGCCAGAAAGAAGGAATAAACCCGGTGAACACGTTTTGCAAGCTGGTGTTAGCCGCTAAGTCGCCCAGCCTGTGTCTGACGATGAAGCTAATGCTAACAGCCAGGCTAATGCTACATATCGGTTACTTAAACTCGTTTTATCGGAACAACGAGGCCGATCGGGCGGTGGAATCGACGCGATCTGCCGGTAAGCGCGACACACGGATGTAATGTACCTACAATGTCGAGTTGAAAGGTTGATTTTCAGGACTGGGCCGCTCTTCTTCCCCTCTTCTTCGTAGCGGTTCCTCCGGTTCAAATGAGCACGCCGATTGCAACTGACCTATGGCGGCTTCCGTGGGACCGACTTTTTGCTAACTACGCGAGATCTCAGAACGTGTTCGCCTTTTTTTTTTTTCTTTTTTTGCCTTCACATTTACATACTAACATAAATGAGTTTAAAACCCACAAACAAACCACAAATAACAATGTCAGGAATAGATGACATGCCAGGAAATGTTTTCTTTTATAAGTCGAATCTTTACAGGGTGGTTTAATATTATTATTGTTTATTAGGGCCCGAGCACTGACAGGCACTGACAGACGTGAGGCCCTATTGAAATTGTAAAGATTATTATTATTCAGGCAAATTAATTGGCTTTAACATGCTAAAAATTTGCAGAAAGTTAGAAAGTGGTGAAAATGTATGTATTCTGCAAGAATTTTCAGCGGGCGTCACCAAAATGGCTCAACGGTGGCGTCAAAGCTTGATTACTCGCCATTAAAACACGATGTTCTGTATCGTGGACACATGGACCATGAATCCTTTGATGCTGAGCCGTAAACAATCAACTCCACTCCTGAGGTGTCAGTGGTATATATATATATTTCCCCAGTCATTATTTATTTTATATTATAATCTGGAAGTTTCTGAATATTTGCAACAGAATTAAACTTAATATATATTTTTTTAAGCTTGTTGTGACCTCGAATGAGGAGTTTAAGTTTCAAGTGTTTTTATTTTCTTTGTGATGTTGAATGGTCCTATGAGATATCCATGAAATTGATCAGTAACTAATGTAAAAGATAAAATAAAATAAGACAATCCTCCTGATGGATCGTTTAATTGGTTTTGAGGTCTGTGCGTTTGTACATATCAATACACATAATCACCCCACTTCCTTTTTCCTGCACAGAGGACTGTTTGGCAGTGCAATGCGATTGACTGAGCGCCATTCCAGGAATTTTATTTTAACATTTTATAGATAAATCTCCAGAGATGAGGTCTTCAGATGCTCATTTAAAACTGAGCAGGATCTTCAGTCAGAGTGCCTCTCTGAAGCCACTTCAGGTTGGCGGGTGGGTGATCTTGATGTCAAGTATATTAGGGTTCCAGACAGAATCAATTCGTAGATTTCATTGTCAGTTTATAGAAAAAGTTGTCATATTTCTGCCTCTTAAAAAAAACAATGGCTTTGAATTCTCACAGTCAGGCTCAATACAAAGACAAAATGGGGAACGACAAAAGTTGTAACTGAAATAGGAAAAACCAACATGATGACAAAATGGTAAAACTAAAAAATAAACATATAAAAGAGTCCAGCCTCCAGGGTCCTGCAGAGGAAAGCTACAGAAACCTGCACAGAGGGCATCATCTAAAAATCCAAATTTTGCACATTATAAAAAAACAATGAACATACATCTGAGGTAAATGTCCAATGAGCAATATGGAGACATCTTCAAACGTCCAGTATTTCCAAGGCAGTGGGCATGAAGTGCTTTTCATAACCTGTTGTAGACTCGTCTTCCTCTGATGAGCTCCAACAATCCTCCTTGTCCTCCTCTCTGTCCCTCTCCTCATCAGAGTCAACCATCTTGCTGTACTCCTCTCGTCCATGACTGTGGTCCACCCTGCCACACTCCTTTGTGACGGCATTCTCCCTCGGCTCTTCTTGGTCTGAGGTTTCCTTCGGCGTGGACTTGAAAGCATCAGGCTGGATTTTAACAACCTCCAAAACAGAGATATTGGGATGCGGCTCGGTGATGGGTATGCAGATCGAGCTAAATGGGTCAATCATCTATAGGAAGATCACACACACCAGTGTTTCCAATTAATTACCTAGACTGTGGCAGCCTGCAAGTTTCAAAATGGACCAAAACTACTCTTGCATTTACAAGTCTTCTACATTAATATATTTATATATAAAGAAACATAGGTTAGCACAAGGTTTCTCAGTTTTTTACCAAATTAAATGCAGGACTTTTTAAAAATAAAATAAATAAAACAGAAGATCTATGTCAAGCACGGGAGATATGAAGAAGCCTAGAAAAGGTATACCTTCAAAACAATATCGCGGGAACCACAGGTAGAGACAGGAAGGATTCATAATCTTTCCTACAGCCAAGCTGAGTCTGCTGCGATAAACTCTGACCAAGGTGTTTGTATCAGTTATGAGTTCCACATTGGTCTAATTTGTTTTATTACAGCGTCCTAAGCAGAGACATTAAGACCTACCTAAATATATTTAAGACATAGTGTGTAATATTTTAACTTTTGAAAAAAAAATGTAAGACCCTGCAGAAACCCTGTTATATATATTTCAATACTATAAGATTCTGCAACTATTTCTGTGGGAAACAGAGAATCTTTTGCAACCACATAGTAGGAAAAAGGACTTCCTCACATCAGAGAGCATGTCATTGTAAGTAGGTTAAGCAGTAACCAGTAGAAAAACAAAAAAAATGCATTATTCAGGCTCGACATTCAGTGCAAACCCTGTTATGAGATTAAACCAGGCTCAGAAGAAATCCTATAATTGAAATCAGTTTCTCACCTGGTGCTTCATCCCTCTGAAGATGTTGCTGTTGCGGGGATCTGGCACTTTCCCATTGAACAATAAATTCACCTGGTGACACATTTTGTTTTCTGCTACCAAGCAAACGCTAAGACAAAAAAGTAAAAAAACAAGAGGCATAAGACAAAAATTTCTTCACAATCCCAAATTCTCACATCAATATTTCATATGCATGATTAGTTATAGCAACCTTAAGTTATTTTGTTGGTTAAATATCTCCACTGTTACTATAGATTTGTCAATGAATAACAGTGAAGGATTTTGTGATGGTTAAAATATATCTACTAACAGAAATACTCACCAGACAATCGCAACACATATTAAACTGAACAATAGTGGAAGCAGGACTAGAAGATCTGAAATGAGAGAGAGAAATTGGATGAGATAAATAAACCAATGCATGTGTCAACGTGAGTGAAACGATGTGATGCTGTACCATAATTTTCACTCTGTTTAGTTTTGAACGTTGTGGTGGCTTTTGCTCCAGGCCCGGCCTTAGTTACAGCTCTTATCCACACCTCATACTCCTGACCTGGACTCAGAAGGTTCAGCGTATAAGTCCCATTTGGACTCTGGGGCTGTGCAGTCACATTGGACACTAGGAGAGACAAAGAGATAAAGGTAAGGTCAATTATTTGTAGAAGAGCTGGCTGAGACACAAAAAACACACAATGCTATTTCTTCACTTTGCAAATTACTAAAATGTTTCTCTTTCATGCAATAACACGTGTTTATTTAAAGGGGACATATTATGCCCCTTTTACCACAGTTGATATGGTTCCTTTGGGTCTTAATGAAATGTCTGTAACATATTTTGGTCAAAATACCACAAGGATCATTTAAAACAGCACCCTTTTTACCCTGTCTAAAACACCCCTCCTCAGATTGACCTGTTTTGAGTGCCTCGCCCCCCTCAGCCCCGATGAGCCTGGCTGCCAGGGCCCCAGCTCCCCAGCGCAGCCTCGCAGTGGGAGCAGTAGGAGCTTGAGCTGGCGGCCACTTAAATGTCTGACGGGTAGCAGCAGCGAGCTAACGCTAGCTGGGGGGAGCCCCTAGGGAGATAGCGGCTAGCATTAGCTCGCGAGCTAACCGGGCTGGTGGAGACCGGCTAGCATTAGCTCACTTGTCCAAGGCCATGTATCGAGACTCCCTACATGGGCATGGTGTGACTATGACGTTTATTTTGGTTGTAATCCCATTCAACGCACTCGGGCGTATCGTTTCTGAAATAGAGGAACCACAGCAAATCGCGGGAGGTTTTTTTTTCCAGAGTTTTTGGGACGCTAGACATGCCAGATACCCAAATTAACGTGTAGAAGCACTACAAAAGTGGAATTTTCATAATATGTCCCTTTTAAATATCACAGATATGCACTCTGCCATTTTACAAATGCCAGGGTCTGCGCTACAGTGTTCAGGGGATGGGGCTGCAGTAGAGAGGTTCCGCCTAGACACACACTAGAGCAATCGTGAGTCAGGCTCTGTTGTCAATCATGTCATTTAACCCTGTTTTTATAGCAGCAAGCAACTAATTAAAAACAATGTTGCATTGACATTTATCAGTGTTGTATTTCCTACCTAAAATGACAGGAACTATATTTAGGAAATATTAATTTTACATAATACGTATACGTATTTTGACTTTTAATTTTGGTCCACGTTCCATCCACTGACATGGAGACGCTTTGGGTTCACTTTTGGGAAACTTGTCATGATGCGCATCTTTATATAAAATCTATGCGAATCAAATTTAGCTCCATCTATTAGCCATCACCTGAATGGTGGATTTACTGAAAGTCCAACATTGCCATCCATAGACCCACTTATGTGGCTAAAATAATCAAACAAATATATCTTCAATATATCTAACAGTTCCCTACAATTCCTTAATGATAAAAGGTTCAAACAAATTATTAAATAAAATATCACATTATAGCATTTCAATTATTATAATAATGTGTATACTGTTACAGTCCGTACCGTTTTCTTCACCTAATCCTATTAGGTAGTACTGAATCACCCCATTCTGCTTGGATAAAGGAACAGCCATCCAAAACAGGGTCACCCAAGTGGAACCAATAGAAAATGCTTGAAACAAGGGCACACTGGAGGGAACTGAAAAGTGATTGAGAAAGGGACAAGAAGACCACAAGATTATCTTCCACTTAATGAGGAGAGATGAGGGTTCAGATTTAGCAAGAGGAAAGACAGCCCAGGAACAATGCACGAATACGTACTTCCTTCAAGAGAATATCCAATGACTGATGAAAGGTAGCGGACTGTCATGTTGTGGGATATTGTGAACAGTGACACTTGGAAGGGAGTGTGCTTTATAAAGTGACCTGTAGGTGGAGACACACAACAGAGTAAAACAGTCACTTTAAGATGAGCAAAAAAAGGTTTAATCTTCACGTAAAACCCACTAATAATCTATCAATCTAAACATTTTATTTTGTTGCCAATTCTGTCTGTTATCAATATGAAAACATCCAACTCAAACACACCTTTAAAAAACACTGTTGTCTGGTTATTGGTCACTTTGACCCAATCAAATCCTTGGCCTAGACGTGACTCCACTTGTTTGCATTGCACCACATATTCCTTCAGTTTGGAGAGGGGCTTCGAGGGCAGATCCCAGGCCACAGTGAGGTTCTCTTCATTCATCCTGAGGTTTATAGTTCTTACATCTTCATCTTTACCTAAGCAAGAGACAAATTAGATTGTATTATTATTATTTATAATTAAATACAAGACTAAATAAATTCAATTAAAGAATAATTCAATACTATAGCAGTGTTAATTTCGTTGACGAAGACTATGACGAAATATATTCGTTAACGACCCTTTTTCCATGACGAAGACGAGACGAAGACGTAACGAAAACGAATCTTTGAAAATAAAAACTATGACGAAATCTATTTTAATTTTCGTTGACGAGACGAGACGAGACGAAAATGTTGGTGGATGACTAAGTCACAATCATTTTTAAAACATCATCGTATCAGGCCGTCATGAAGTATCAGTAGAGGGCGACTGAGTGTGTCTGTGTGTGTGTGCGCCCAAGATAGCGCTCCGGTCCGTAGCTCCGCCCCCCGCCCCGCGCACTCGCTCAGATAGACACAGTGAAAGCAGAATTCGTTCTCTATGAGCAGCCTCTCAGTGACTGACTGCTTCTTAACTATGGAAACAGTGAAAACCAGAGTTTCTCTGGTCTCAGCTGCTCAGAGATCAGCGCTGCAGCTTCTTGATCAGAGCAGAAGCTGCAGTTGGTTTGTACCGATGTTCAGTTTCTGTGTTCGCCTCCAGTCTGACCTGCTCTCCCTATTTGTTTTCACATTTAAAACTAAATATATATTTTTAAGCTATTAGGCTGCAGCTATATGTTTTTATAGAAAAGGAGTTTAATGTGGCTATTAAATGTGAATAAAACTAGACTAAAATGGAATTAGTTTTTGTCGACTAAAACTAAGAAGAATAAAAATTACTAAATGTGACTAAAACTAATATGCATTTTCGTCAAAAGACAGACTAAGACTAAATCAAAAATAGCTGCCAAAATTAACACTGTACTATAGGTACAGATATTCAGATTATATTAACAAATTAAATGAAAATCTTTATAGTGAAATTCTAGACATATTCGATAGGTTTATTTATTGGATTTAGTAATTATTTAATGTATATGTAATAATACTGTATGTCTGGTTTAAAGATTCTTTTTCTGATTATTAAATATTTGTTTGGTTATTATCAACCCACTCCCCATCAAAATGCTCTAAAAAGTGAATTAATGTCCTCTTTGTCCAAACAGCCGACATTATGAAGCTCATTTCCTGCAGGATCTGACTGACTGGGACCGGGTTTTAAGGACATAAGCTTCTTCTGAACTTTCTCACAGATCCCAGGTGCTTTTGGATCTAAAACACTAAATGACTTAGACCAACAATTGTAGAAGAACGATTGTTATGTTTGAAATGCCCAATATTTATATTAGTTAGCCAGATGGAAGAGACGTTCAGACGAAAAGGGATGTGAATACAGCCTCTGATTGAAAATTGTTCATACTTTGATGACATCATTAATTCTGGGAAGCTGATACCTGGATTTGGCATAGCTAGATGAGATGGAGCAGTAGCACCACGAGAGTTGAGGGCTGATGCACTGACTGATGATACGTCCTTTAGAGAGCAGGTAAGGCGGCACTGCGTCTCATTGCACAACAGCGGGCCTCTTGCCTCCGCTGGAGACAAATTCAGCATATTCCATGTGGAATTATTGTAAAACAATTTAACCTCATATCCCACAATAGCACCGCATGCCTGAGATAAAGGAAGCGTCTGGATGGGATAAAGACAAGGACAAGATAGCAATTGGTGAGTGTGCACAAAGTGAGATTCCAGTCAATTATTCTAGTCAGAGAAAAGTGATTGTGGATCATTTGTTTACCTACCTTCCAGGTTAGAGAACAGTCGTTGCTTGCAGGCAACAGCCCACAGTCCATCCATATATCAAGCTTACCAACAGGGGCTGAAGGAGGTAAGACATTTTGTTTGAGAAAAAAAAGTTACCATGAATTACCATCAGATTTTTTATTAATCTTTTAACTTTTTTAACATTGCAAGATAAAATGCTTTACAAGAAATACTTTCTAAGAGACACAAGCTAAAACATATAGACTTTAATGCGGATCCAGATAATGATCCAGTTTCTGAGAACAAAAATATGTATTTTAAGCTGTTTATAATTCAGTTATTGTATGGTAACAAATAGAGCTGTAGGAACTAGCAACAGCTACCATTATGTAGCTAAAATAATTAGGATTAATTAAGGTACAGGCAGTTTCAACTTATATCTCAAAGCTACAGAGATATATGAAGAAAGCATTTGCAGCATTTCAAAATAGATTGTTGGATCCAGAATTAATTCCACCTTGGAAGAGGAATGCACTCAGAGGTAAACACCCTCTAGTTATTGAACAGATATGAAGCTTGTAACAATCTTCTCATCTTGCACTTGACAAGAAAACGAATGAACCCATTTCTCAAAATGTGGAACTATTCAGCACATACACACATTTTGTCAACTCGGAGGCACACAAGGACTCACCTTTCTCCGCACTCCTTATCCTGTGGCTTGTACTCCAGTCACTTATTAACCCTTCGCTACAGTCACAACGAACTTGAAATTCATAGAGTGTGTCAGGCAGGGGGCTTTCAAGTGTATATGTCTGATGGTATCCAGTATCATGCTGTGTGAAGGGGAAAATATATTGAGCATGCTTTTAATTGTGATGACATTAGTCAAAGTAAGAGAAGTAAATAAGATGCAAATGAATATCTTAAGAAAAGACACCTCAGACCAAACTAGGTTTCCCTCAACCCGATTTCGGATGTCACAGGATCCCATGGAGAGATGCGGCTCACCACAGAAGAAACCCCACTCGATCTCTAATGGCTCCTGCTGTCCTCGGGTGATATTAGGAGAGGGTGGCTTGACTTGAGACAGAAAAACATATGTAAAAACAATGTTATCAGAATTATGAATCACATTTTGAAACTAAATTGTGAGTTGGTATAATTATTTTTCCTGCTCATCAGAGAGGCATCAACTCTGGATGGGTTGTCTGTATTAATGAATAATAATGATCCTAAAAGTATTAGAAGAAGCAAAAGACAGACTCACTGATATCTTTTGTGTTGAAGACATTCTCCCTAGATTTGGCAGAACCATGCTCGTTCTTAGCCTCCACCCATACATGAAGTTCTCCATGGCTGCGGAAGTGTTGACGATGGATAACGCTTATTGAGCTGGTCGGACAGGTCACATGCCCCTGTCTGGACAACAAAACAGGACAAATGGAGTAATACAAAAAAAAGACACAATACTGTAATTCACATTACTGTCATCAAACCTATAATGTCTGTTTACTCGCTGTCTGTTGTGCCCCAGTGCAGGCTGTAGTTGGTGGTTATCTGAGGGTCCGGTCCTGGATCACAAGTACAGTGGATATCTGCACTGCAGCCTTTCTCATCACATGGCATATAGCAGTCAGGATAAGAGGGAGGAGCAGGAGGGCCTAAATGGAGAGAGGAACTTGTAAGAAAAGCTGTTTCATCAAAGACTGAGCACGATAAGTGTTAGTTTTAGGTGGGTGTAACTACATTACATTACATTACATTTCATTTAGCTGACGCTTTTATCCAACGCGACTTACAATAAGTGCATTCAAACCCGAGGGTACATACCAAGGACGACAAGAATCAAGAAAATACAATTTCTTCAAATAAAGCAAAACTACAAAGTGCTATAAGTAAGAGCCATTTAAGTGCTACTAAAGTGTTAGTTTCAAAAAGTTTTTTTTTTTTTTTTTTTTTTTTATTCAAGGTAAAGTCGGAAGAGGTATGTTTTTCTCTTTATTAAAGAGAGGTTTTTGTTGTCTATGGTACAAAACCACACACTCAGATCCAGTGGCATTCTGAAATGTTCAAATCAAAAATGTACATTTGTCACAGCAAGCAAAGATACTGACATACAAGAGCCATACAACATATTTAATGAAAAGTCTAAGATGATGAACTGTTGAAACTAAATGGCCCTAAAGTATAGAAACATGTAAAATCCCTCTACACCTAAAAAAATATATAAACCTGCTGTGCCAAATTGCCATCAACAGATTTATTTTAGCAAAGAAATGCAAACACATTTTTTATATACATTTTTTGTGAGATGAATTTATATGATGGCAAAGACAGTCACTAAAGAAGGGAAATAAAAAAGCTAAAAGGAACAGCTACAAGTCACCTTATTCCTTGAAGCCCACATACCAACATTTTTTTTCTCATTACTCCAGGATCATCACCTTGACTCATTTCTCATAAGCCTGTAGACTGTTAGCGGAACTTAATGCATGCATGCAACATGGTGCAGAAAAGCATGTGGCCGGTGGCATGAACAGGAAATAAACACTAACTGCAGCCCTTTTTTGTCACCACTTCCTCTTTAGTGACGAACAATGTTGTTAAAATCATATAGCAGTAGTCTACAAATGAGATAACATGGGCGGTGTGTTCTAGTGGTTAGAGTTGTGGTTCTCCAACAAGAAGGTTGCCGGTTCAAACCCCACTCTCTCCCATCTGCATGCCGAAGTGTCCTTGGCAAGATACTGAACCCCTAAAATGGCCCCTCATGAATGTTGATTGTACTAATTGTAAGTCGCTTTGGACAAAAGCGTTTAGCCAAATGACATGTAATGTAATAATAACATAACGGGAGTGTGACCTGCATATGGTGGCAACCTTTATCAAAATACATTAAGCTTGGTGTAATGGCCTCAGCATAGGCAGAACACGTCATGCACATAAAACACTCACCACAATGCTTTGAAACACAACCATCATGTAAACATAGAACGGCATAGAGCATCTACAGTATATTTTACTGGTGAGTCATTTAGAAGTGCAGGTATACCATCGATTTTATCTTTTCTATATATCTTATGGATGTCGTTTTCATTCTCCTTTAGGTTGTATAAGTTATATTGTCGCTCTTGAGTGAAGGCAGCGGTTTGAAACTCTACTTTGCAGGCAGAGAATAACAACCTCTTGTTGAAGAGCAAAACATGTGACACATCTGAGGTAGATCAACGATCTGAGGGTCATACCTCCTCAAGATGTTTACACTATGCATAAGCGTTATATTATATATAATGGACTTCTCTCATAACTCGTATAACTGCTTTAAATAGACTTTAAAAGAAAGACAAACTGAAGATAAACAAAAGTAAGAAGTATGATACATTTGAGAGGAAACACAGTATAAATGGCAATATTTCTCTTTCGCACACGCGCACACACACACACACACACACACACACACGTTCATGTTCATGTTTGCAGCCTCGGTAAAGTCTACCTGTTGCAGCTAAACCAGTCTGTAAATGGACCAGCAGGACTGACAGAATCCACCTCTCCCTGAGTGTGGCCATCACATCTGGAGCCAGGCCTGTGGTGTCTGTTGAAACACACCGAACACACGCACATGCATGAAGTTAATGTATTTGCCAACACAGACGCTTTCGACTCTAGCAGCTGAATGTGTGGATATTATACACAGCTTCGGTTTGTTATACACACACAGGCTGAGTGACGCTTAAACACAGACAGCATAACTACAACTCTAATGTCCATGCGGTATATCTACAGTAACAGTCCACACGGTCTGTGTGACAGCGGAAGCTTCCACCGTCGGTTCCTTGTTACTGTTCCGTCTCAGACTACGAGGAGCTGCTGCGGATCGTTTACCTCGTTATGAGACGCACTGAGCTGCCGCTGGTTCATCCTGTCGGAATCACACTCAGGACCATGGAATCCGTGAAGTTTGTTTTGAAGTGAGGTCGAATTGCTCGGTCCGTGAGCCGGGAAGGCCCGCCCTTTTCTGGAAGTACCAGTGACGGCAAAAACCCACGCGCCCACACACACACACACACACACACACACACACACACGTACACAAGTTTGAGCAGCCATCCTTCGACTAAATATATATATATATATATATATATAGGCAGTGTATATGTAGACTGTGACGTAGCCTGTGTCTAACACCTTTAGACCTTAAACTTTAAGTTTAAACTTTAAGCTTTAAAGCTAAAGTGGATAGGTCAACCAGAAATTGTATTTAAAATTTCCTTCACCCTCTATTGAAGTTGTCATCGGCAGATGTCTTTCTGGACAATTTCACACATTATTACTTCATTGTGGACATACAGTTAATTCATACCCATCTGTGGTAATCATAAATGATCATGATATTGGAAATTGAGAGCATGGTGAATCTCACACAATCAATTCACATGTTTTAGTCAACTTATTACATGTCAATGTTAATGTCAATCACACACACACACACACACACAAACTTTAAGGTGTCAAAAAGTGAACTATCCTTTTAAAGCTAAAGGGGATAGTTCAACCAAAAATCATTATATACTGTCCACTAGGCCTATGTAGTGTTTGAGTCCACAAAACACGTTTGGACATTCAGCCAAATCCAAATCAACTGAAGGAACTTTTGGAACGGATTCTCAAGTAAACTACAGCAAAGAAACACATAAAAGACTTCATACTGCTCCTGTGGTGTCATCCAAGTGTCCAACATTGGAATTCAACTGGAAATGGTGTCATGTTTACATTATGTTTTAAGCCTTATTGTCCGTGAACGTGGCTCCTGGCAGGAGGATAACAGTGGACATTTAGGGTATGGGACAAGAAGTCACAAAACACACACACTCAATCTTGTACCTGTGTCTCAGTCAGGACACTCATGGGACCAGTGCCCCCTCACTGTAATCTTAACTAAATGCCTGACGCCACACACACACACACACAAGCATTTATCAATCCTTAATGAAGAAGTGAAAACTTTTTTTGTTTTGTTTGTTTTCCTACAATACATCTTGGCAATGGGGCTGGCACTGACAAAGCCTATCTGTATATTAAGTAGATAAAACAAGCTCTAACTGGAAAGTGTTGCTTACACATTGATGCAATCATAGTTACCATAGTTTATTTTAATATAAAGTATAATAGTATATGTTGTATTTATAAAATGTTGTTTTATATGCACATAAAGAACCTATACTTTGGGTATTTTAAGTACATTTTGTGGAAAATACTTCTGTTCTTTTGTTGTAATTTCAAGTTGAATTTTTATTTAGAAACTTTTACTTCGGATCTAATTACCTTTGCCACGGAAAATCTCTCTCTCGCTCTGTGCTATATCAAATGTAAAATATGAAAGCACAGGACATTTTAGGCAAAGTGAGCCTTACGCTATGGTAATGTAGGAATGACGACATATTAATAACATAATTGTTTTTATTATGGGTCGCTCAAAAAAGAAAAGCAAGTTACTAACATTCGGCTTTTAATTTACAAACAAGACATTTTTAGACATTAGTGACAATCTATGTAGCTGTTGATCCGAAAAAGACTTTCATTCCATTGAGTTCTAAGGTGCACAATTGAAAAAGTAATGCAAAAATACAAAATCGTTAAATTCAGTTGTATGGATTTAAGAATAAATAAATTGGGCTGTTTATCACAAAGCATTTTTAACACATGACAGCCCTTTCCGTTCAGACGCAAACAATGCAACATTTCTTACAGCTCCTATAATGGTTTAACTGAAAGACACAGGCTTTAAAATAATATAAATGCTATAGGATTTACGTGCATTGAATAAAGGTTGAGTGTGTGTATTTGTGTATCTGTGTGCATATTAATATATGCAATGTGCCGGGAGATCAACTCTCAGCAAAGGGAGCTGATCTCACTCTTGCTGCAGCCCCACTTGCAGCAGGCATTGGACAGACCCACCACCACATCGCGGCCCTTGCGGTCAGCCTTGCGCAGGGCCTCCAGGATCTCCTCAGTGATGAAAGAGCGTGTCGGCCTGCTGAACACTCCGTCCTGGCTGTCTCTAGGTGGGACTCTAAGATCTCTGTTCCTTTGGAGAAGACTCTCCAGCGAGTTGGGACTCAAGCCTTCGAAGGACTCATCCTGACGGGAGCTAAACGGGTCCTCTGAGTCATCTGCGGCAGAGGTTAAAAGAATATTTCGAGGGTGTTTCACCAGTACACAGGTCACAAGTCACATCTCATAACCTTGTAGATGACAAATATAGCTCTCTGATTTCAGCATAGTCTACATTTTTTCATTATTTCTCAAGTATTCTCTGTCCTTCTCAATTTAAAATTTCCTTCACCCTCTATTGAAGTTGTCATCAGCAAATGTCTTTCTGCCCAATTTCACACAATTACTACTTCATTGTGGACACACAGATATTTCATACAAATCTAAAGTAATCATAAATTATGATGCTATTGGAAATTGAGAGCACGTGAATCTCACACAATCAATTCACATGTTTCAGTCAACATAATAAATGTCAATGTCAATTTTATTCATATAGCACATTCAAAAACAACTTGGTTGACCAAAGTGCTTTACAGGTGTTATGGTTCAACAAAAGGACAGTAAAACGTAATACATCAGTGCAAGTAATACAAATAAACTAAAAATAATTTAATGTCAAATAATAAAAATGTAAGCATTTATAAAATCAGCAGAAGAACAATCAGCTCCAAATAAAAGACATATCAAGGTGGTGAAGATGTGGCACCTCCGGCTCTCACCTGCGCTCCTGAGTGATCGTTTCCATCGTGATCCCCCACAAGTGAAGATGACCGCCCGGATGAACTCACGGCCACAGAGCTTCACCGCATAAGCTGGGTCCTCCTTGGGATGAACCCCAGCCACCAGCAGACACACAGCGAGTGCCACAGCTTTCCACATAGCGTCCCAAGGAAATTCAAGATGGCGTGGTTAAAATGACGGTCGATTATTTGCTTTGAGCAGTACTTGGCTTTCTGCCTCCCGGTTTGCAAGAGCTGTGCCTTTCTAGGTGACCCAGGCATGGTTTATAAAGGGGTTTCGAGCCGTGAAAGGGAGACATACATATTACGTACGCACTTGCAGGCCTTCTACGTGAGGAGAACAGATTCGAAAAACAGATACAGTCAGTGACCTTTATGGAGACAAAAAGCAGACCAAAGGTGGCATAATTAACAAATATATCAGAGGCCCCTATGATCTTATAGAGTTTCAGCATGTGAAGCACTTTGGTTTCTCATAATAATATAATGATGTCATCAGATCAAACTTACATTTAATATGTAAAACGTTGGGTCATGTGGTGATTATGCATGAAACATCTAGCACACTGACCAATTACAATTCTCTGTCTCTGTATATTTTCCACATTTGCATATATATAAATGCTATAATGTATGTAGGCACTATGAAACCATCTTTCATGGTCTTTAGCCGCCACTTGTTGTTGTGTAGGATGCATGGACTTTACAGGCTAAATAAATTAGTCAAACAAACTAAAGTGTGAAATAAATACAATTTATTGTGAATGAATACCGGCACACTAAATAGATCGGGTATCATCAAATAACAGAGTCCTACAGGAAGAGTGTTACAAATTGGAATTTATTTAAAAAATAAAAATCGATGAAAGTAATAATAGTGAACTGACATTATCTGAATACATGGAATAATCCTTTTCGGCCTAATTATGCATGTTTACATGAATTCCCTTTGATAACATTTAACACTCATAGACACCACTACGGGGATATATTCAAGGCATGGTGAATGATATCATAATTATTTATATCAGCTTAGCCATTTTATGCTACACATGACCAGGTATAACTTCCACATGTATAATTTTCGTTTTCTCTTGAAAATTGCTTTTCCCAAAGGTGAACTGAGACAGGACCAGTGACATTTTCAAATTCAGATAACAAAGAAGTCTTATTATGAGTCAGACTGAAATAAAACACATTTTTATCTGAGTATCGCCATAGCCAAAGGTCGCCCATTTGGAAGATTACAATGGGGATGATGAATTTGTAATTAATGTGAGGATGACATGCAAACAAAAATGGCATTTGAGGAAGGTGTTTCACCCTGACACTCATTAACACAGTGTCAAAGAAGTGACCTGTGGCGGTCATAAGCGCAATATCAAAATGCTAGGGACTATCTTATTACGTACAATGACCACAAAACTACAAAATTTCAACTTATATTCTCTGCGGTAATTTAAGAAATGATAACTACTACTAATAGTAATAATAACTTCAAATAATTGCTTTCAGAAACGTTGCCTCTCTATACCCATTCTGTTAAGTAATGGCTAAGAAATTACTTACAGTTTGCCGATTGTCAATCCTGTGCCACAAGTGGCGTGTGTTTCATCAGAATTGCGTGAATTGTTGTTGTCTTTACCCTGGAATGGGCCCTTTATACATAAATATGATAGATTCAAGATTCAAGAGTGTTTTGCATGTGCACAAACAATAACATGTAGCAGTCACTGGCAATGAAATATTTGGGTCACAGCCTCTCTTCTAGCAATGCTCAAAATATTACACAAACAAAATATATATACAATATATATATATATGCCTAAAGAATTTTTTTTTGCAAATATGTATGTTTACATCGGGAGAGGATCCTTTCCACGGAGACTGCCAGGTATTTTTACAGTAGCCTGGGCTGGACAAACTAAACACCTTTGGACTTTTTCGTGACAACTAAAGCTTCCACGGGTTCTCTGTCATGATGGAAGGGGAGGGTCAGGTGGTGTGTGTTCAGCTGCAACCTGCAACCTCACCACTAGATGTCACTAAATTCTACACACGCTGAACCTTTAAATTGTTCAGTTCGGTCATGAATTTGTTGACATCTTGTTTCCAGGACAGTCGGGAAATTTTCCCCAAATGGGCGTGGACTGTTCTGTAGTGGGAAAAAACGACAAATTAAATTCTGTCCTTGTGGCTTTAAGACAATTTGTCCTCGCCTTCCAGCCAATCAGCGCGCCGGACGGGGGACCGGGGAGGGGGGGGAAGGAGCGGGTGGGTAGCAACAGTTGCCCTGGTGAGGACGAGAAGCGCCATAGCCACGGTAGCCCTGGCGACGAGAACCCAGCAACGAGAATCAACAACAACAACAACCGAATCAACTAAAACAATAAAAGAAGACATTTCACCGGTGGCGGGAAACACACACGTGGAACCGGAGGTGACGCTCTTTTACACGCAGGGATGATTTTTCATTTTTCATATCTCGGTTTAATGATTCAGCTGAATCCCCCCCCCTCCCTCTTGTTCCAGTAGCCATAACAGGCATCTGTCTCCACAGGGCTAGCCGGGTCTAGCCTTGCGAGCTAGCCATGGGTATCGAACACCACTCCGCGGTGTGTCCGTTTTCCACCTATGAACGGGGTCGTTTGTGTGCTCGCTCCTCGTTCGGGTGTGACAGCGGATTGTGTGTCTGTGTGTCATGACGACGCGGCCGCAGACGCACACTCGAGCAGGCCGTTGTTATGGCGATGTCAAATGCAAAAAGGTACAAAATGGCGGGTTGTTGTAGAGACCAGCTAGCTTCGCCGGATAGCTAGCTAGCTAGCGCGCGCCCCGTGATGTCACGACAGACACACGCGCGTGCAAATATGATGGTTGAAAGCGGACGCTCGTGTCGTTAACATGGAGTCGATGTCGGTTCAACACATTTTTCGCTTTATTTCCCCCCCGCCAGTGGTTAATTCAGCATCAAACCAGTCGGTGACCAGCGTCGACCGCACTGGGAGGGAGGCCAGTGTGGGTCAGTCCAGTTCAGAGAGTCACTGCTCAGACAGTTCAGGGTTAAAGGAGAGAAATGGAGCAATCTGAGATAATGGGGGAAGTGGAGACGGCTGTGTGGGGCCAGGGGCGGAGACGAGCATCGAGGGGGCTGCGGGGGACTGATGGGGGGGTGTTCTGCAGGTGCTTTTCATTCAGCTTGTCACAGCTTTGTCGTGTGAAGCGACTTCATTTGCGTACAACAGGGTTCACTGTCGTAGAATCCCTTGTGTAGAAAACATTTCAATCAGTCCATGCACAAAATGTGAAAATCAATGTGAATTTGATTTTTTTTGCCACGCAGGTATACAAGGAATTGGATTTCAGTAGTTGAATTTGTGTATAAATGTAAGAAATGCTTAAAGAAGCGAAAAGACCAGGGGAGGGATTGTGCATTTGTCTAATACGTTATAAGCATGTGTTATCTCACATTATTTTGTGTCTGACAGGAAGCACAACTGTGTAAAACACTGCAGAGTTAATGAAGTGTGGTGAGGGGGGTTATTCTCAATTGGATTGTGTTATTTCCTGCTGTGTGTGTATGTGTGAGACAGCAGGCCACAGGTTTTGTGTGATCACATTTCAAGTAACGAGACACTGAAATGCGTGTTCCCAGCAGTGCTCCTCCTCCTCTCTACAATCTACAATCCCCATATCAAACCTCATATCAATCCACAAGATCTACAATTTAATTTGGATCGGCACCACTGTAAATGTAAATGTACACACTTATCGATACCAACCCCCTAAATATGTGAAAATTAGCAATGGCATTTTTTTTCTGGTTCTGCCCCCTAATTTAGATCCGCACCAAAACTGAATGGCCTCTTCCCAGACCTATCCTCCATCCTTTCATTAAGTGTCATGATGAACTGTCGAGTAGTTTTTGTGTAATCCTGCTTACAAACAAACAATCAACAATGAAAACATGACCTCCCTGGCATAAGTGACCAGGAACAAACTGTTGTATATTAAGCATCTCTGATATTTGTATAAAGTTGTCACATGTTTCTTTGTCCTAGGGTGACTCCCAGCTCTTGTAATGGCCACCGCAGGCTACGTAGGCGAGATCCAGCCGGCAGCCCAATCCCAGGGGACTGGTGTCACCGTCACACCTGGGCAGCCCGATGCCAGCTCCACCCCTGCAACTGCCCCTCAGTTTCTGGCTGAGATTCAGACTGCTGTGGCTACTCCCACTGTTGTCACACCCACGGGCCAAACTGCTCCCACTGAGCAAGCCACTTCCATCATCATTCAGAAGCCTGCAGCTGGTGGTCAAGCTCAGCCCGCAGCACAGGCCCAGTCCGTTCAGACTCAGTATGTGACGGCAGAAATCCAGGGCTCCCCTTCAGAGACTGGAAATGCTCAAACCACTCCTCAGTACATCGTTGTAACAGTCACAGGTAAACCTTTCTCATGCCTGAAAAAGTTCTATAATTTATCTATTTGCTGTCATCCATTGATGGAAGCAAAAACGAATAATGTGTTCTGCTTGTGGTGTCCTTACATTTGCTCTATGTCCTTCAGAGGGCTCCCTTCACTCAAGTGACAGCTTGTCGGACTCTAGTCCTCCTCCAGCTGTGGTGCAGACAGGTGTTCCCACACAGGTTGTTCAACAGGTGCAGACGGCTCAACAGGTGGAATAAACTCGCACACACCCAGACAAGCACACCAGGAAATGTTTCCTTGACTCTTAAAACTAGATTGTGTCCTTATCTCAGCAGACGTCTGTGGTGCAGGCCACCTCCCAGATAACCAAGACTGAGCCAGGGACCCAGCTCAGTGTCACCAGTCTACAGCCTGTTCATATCAGCCAGGAGGTAAGCTTCAACCCTCCAACACAGTTCAAGAGTGGTGGTCTAATATGATGTCTGACCATCATTTGCAAGACCATCATTATCTTACACCCTGGTCATCACCGTTTATACTACAAAACAGTATCACATGTGACCTGTATAGAATATGCACATTTTGGCTTACTATTAGTCAACTAATTACATTCGTGGTCAAACCTGCCTTTGTCGGCTTCCAGCTCCTCCCTACCAGAGCAGTAACAGCTTAAGTCAGGTAGAAAGATCATCTAGAGTGCCTGGACTTGGAAATCAGTGAAAGCTCCTCTACCTCCCCTTGGATCGCCTTCAGTATTACCAGTCACCGGTAATGCAAGACATTGCATCAATTTTCAAAGTAGGTAAGGGACACAATGGATTCCTGCTATTGAGTTGAGGGTATCAACCGTCTGTTTGGAAAGTTAGACAGTTAGACAAGTTAAAAACATAAAGGGCAAAGTATGTAAAACCCGGTAGGATCCCCCTGTGGCAATACAGGAAATATGGGAGTATCCAAGGAGCGATTTCTTTAATGCGTGCGCTTGTGTTTGTCTGTGTGTGTCCACGTCTGCCTTCTCCTTAGGTCCAGCAGCTCACACCAGTGCCAGTTCAACATGTTTACACCAATCAAGTGCAGTATGTGGAAGGAGGAGACACCACCTACACCACCAGCACCATGTCAGAACCAAACTGCATCAGTCATTTACAAAGATAGGTCCAGATATCATTTTTTGTATTTTCTAACACCTCTTTCTCTGTCTTTTATCTAGTCGCTCCAGCGCCTTCCCTTACACTGACACACCCCTGTACACCCAGACCACAGCTGCCCAGTATTATGAGGCGCAGCCAACTTCAGGCTCTCAGGCCTCCACCCCTGGAACTCCTCTTACCGTCTCTGTGACGGCTGGCACAACAGGGGGCGTGTCCATGTTTGTGGCACAGCCCACTATTGCGGCAGGGGGAGGGGCCACATTGGTGACCACAGGTGGCACCACCAATGGGGCAGGGGATGGGGCAGGCACCAATGGTGGCACAGCAGGCAGCTATGTGATCCAGGGGGGTTACATGCTGGGCAGCAGCAGCGGAGGGGCAGCTGGCAACAGTCAGAACTACTCACACACCGCCCGCGCCTCCCCAGCCACTGTGAGTATTACAGAAGGCGAGGAGAGTAGCGTGCCGTCGGCAGACAAGAAGGTATGCAGAGGCGCCAAGCGCAGGAATTCCCTCTCGTTTTGTTCTCATCAACACAACCTTTTAATGGCACACACTGACATCGCATCACAGTAGAGTTTGGTCAAGTGGAAAGCACAATTAAAAATACAGAGATTCATTTTAGAACCAGAAAATGTGAGCTGCTGGGTGATATGATAACATACTATTGTTGATCACAATAACAGTTGTTATAGCATACAGAATTTTTAATTGTGATTTCCTCATAGAAAACAAAACCATGACTTCATCATTTTCATATCATTAGCGTGCATGTGAAGAGGGGCATTATTGATTTGCCTGAAATGCCCCAACATTATATTGTTCATGTCAAATTCATCTTACAGAACTCCCATTTGATAACAACTTATGTCTAGCAAACATCCCATCAGTATTACAGGTCATTTATCCATTGCATACCAAAGTTGAATGCCACGGCACGCAAACAAATGTATATGTGTTTTCCTTCCCGAACGATCAACAAACTGAAAATGTGATTGAAGTCTTCCGTGTTTGTATAATTTATAGATTTGGAAACTGTGTGCGCATGTACAGTATATATATAGCTGAAAACTAAGTGTAATGCAATTGCAAATTTGCATGTATGTTTATGTGTGCACATACAGTATGAGTGTCTTTTTTTCCATTTGAATCTATTTTCTTTGCTAACTGCACCAGCTATTTCTTTTTTTTTCTCTGCCTGTTTGTCAGGTACAGTGGTTGCTGGACAACTATGAGACAGCTGAAGGAGTGAGTCTGCCCCGTTCCACCCTCTACTGCCACTATCTGCTGCACTGTCAGGAGCAGAAACTAGAGCCTGTTAATGCTGCCTCTTTTGGGAAACTCATTAGATCTGTTTTCATGGGGCTACGCACACGACGCCTGGGCACTCGGTAAGATGGCTGATCAGACAACGCTATATAAGACATAATAGACCATATGCACACTTATTTCCCTTTAGTACACAAGTTCCCCAGTTGACACTGAAGGGTTTTTATTGACATCTTACTAATGTGAATAATTTGAATGTATTTTTCCATTATGTTGGTTTCTGCTGAAAATCTTTTATGTTATAGAAATTTTGAATGTTACTGTGACATCACAGAGAGAGCAGGGAAGAAGACAGACAGAAAAGTGACAGAAAAGCGAAGCACATTAGTAGAGAACAGCTACGCGGCTTACAATTTATTTCACACACACAAGTAATCCATATTGATCTCAAAAAGTGCATGCACGAAAAGTTTTTTCCTGCTGGAGAGCAAAGGAGAATTTTTTCAGGAATATCTGCAGAGGTGCTTGTGTAGAACTAGTGTAGGAAGAAATGTGGGTAGAGATGGAGACAGACAGTGTGTGAGTGAGTTGATAGGCGAAGAGAGTGAGAAAGACTGACGTTTTAGAAACGTTTGGTTATATATATATGTCAAATTGTCAAACCACATGGTCTGGTTGTTTATTGTATTTTATGAAATTAAAGATATGCATGTATATAAACTTGCTCCTCTCACATCCCTTTGCTTTTGTCTCTGTAGACCTAATGTGTCGTAATATGTTCAATGTCAAGTGAAAACATGTTTTGTCTGTTCCTGACAGGGGTAATTCAAAATACCACTACTATGGCCTGAGGATCAAGGCAGGTTCCTCTCTTCTCCGTTTGATGGAAGACCAGCAACATCTGGCCATGAGGCAGCAGCCATTTTCACAGAAACAGAGGTACACACATAGTTTCCACTCCTGGTTCCATTTCTCAGTTGTTGCTTTCTTCCTCTCTTTCCAATTCCTTTATATGGCCACAGCGCTGACTCATGTTTTCTGCCCGTCTCTCACACTGTTTTATGTTCTTTCAAAAATCCTGTTGGAGTTCCAAGCAACTTTTATTGTTAATATGATAACACAGAATTGTTACTTCTTTTCACTTTAATACTTATCTCTCTTTTTTGCTGAATATATATCTAGTCAGTCTCATGTAGATAACTCCTTGTTCCCACCAGGTTGAAGCCTGTGCACAAAGTGGAAGGAATGACAAACGGCACTGCGTCAGGAGCAGGCCAGCAGCAGCAGCAGCAGCAACAGGGGTCAGGGCACGTGGACATCAGCACCCAAGTTCAACAGTACCAGCAGTTCTTAGGTGTGTTCAGTGAACAAATATCTGAAGCTATGACAGTAATGGCTTAATGAATGTGATTGAACATGTAATTGCTCTATGCACGTGATGTGATTTCTCACATCCAGTTATCTCGTTTCCTGTGTTTCAGATGCGTCTAGATCTCTACCAGAGTTCGCAGATATCGACCTTCAGGGGAAGTCTCTGCCGGAGGGTATCGAACTGGAGCACATCAAGAGCTTTCAGCTGCTGTACAGAGAGCACTGTGAGGTAAGCAGCTGAAAGGACACTGGTTAGTGAGTATTAATGAGTGACTTTTCTATCCAGTGGCTATCGAGTCAGTCGTAGAGAGTCAAAGTTCTCAGCCAACATCACACATGAAGTCCAGCAGTTAAGCATAGTCCTGACATTGTGTGCTCGGTCATTCATTATCAGTCAGTGATGTATGAGATATTTGGGTTCATTCTTTCAGGCCATACTTGATGTGATGGTCAACCTGCAGTTTACCCTGGTGGAGACACTGTGGAAGACCTTCTGGAGATTCAGCCAGAGCCAGGATGGAGATCCCACGTTGGCTGTGTGAGTGGTTAAATATTTAAGCCAAACATTCAGAATTCAGTTTCTGTCCTTGTGGCAGTAGCAGTGCTATTTTCATTTCATTTACAAACTGTGTGCGTGTCTTTCAGTCATGATGAGTCAGAGAAGCGTCTCCCTAAATCCTGCCTGGTGATTCTGTGCAAGTATGACCCAGTGCTGCGCTGGAGCCGTGACTGTGACAACAGCCTGTACCAGAGCCTGGTGGAGATCCTCATCCCTGATGTCCTCAGGCCCATCCCCAGTAAGGCCCTACAATAAGTATGAATTTGGAAAATACACCTTGACTTTCCTGCTGTGAAAGTGACCACAAAGAAATATCAGCTAATAAATAATGAAAAAATTAAACTTGGCTTCCGGTTGGGATTAAAGCATACTGTATATCTACATACCTACAGCACATGCCAATAGAAATACCCAGGTAACGGGGCTTCTTAAGGCCAGGTGTCAACTCCTGGAACTATTAAGAACTACAATGTCCCTACATACATCCAAAGGCCCAACTGTCCCATTCTGAAACCACTTTTAAATTCGTAAGATCCAGATCAAGCACAACCGCCCTAGCGGAGGTAATGAGAGAACAGAGGTCAACGTTTCACATGTACAATCTATAAATGGCACATGGAGAGAACACATACCACAGACAAGGCTAGCGTCTGATGTTGCCATGCTAAAGTAAGGAAACCATTCCTGTATCCACCTGTTTGTCCCGGTCCACTGGACATTTGAATGGGTTCTTCCTCGGGTCATCCCCCACCTCATCTCATAATTTCATAGAAATTCAACTACATAAAAGTAATTTTATATGATACAGTACATGACCAAGACATCTGTTGATCCTGCAAATCCTCACTCCATTTGAACCTTGTGTTTGATAATCATTGACCTAGGCCCATTCTCAGGAAATCTGAAGTGAACATGATTAAACTTTCTTTTCTCTTCTTCCTCCTTCTCCCAGGTGCCTTAACTCAAGCCATCCGTAATTTCGCCAAGAGCCTGGAGAGCTGGCTGACCAATGCCATGATGAACATCCCAGAGGAGATGGTCCGAATCAAGGTACTTGTAGAGCGCTACAAAAGAAAACATATGTGACATAAGTGCAACTAATTTCTCTTTGAGAATATCTCTGAGCATAAAAAATCTCTGTGTGTAGTAACTTTTGCCTTTTCATAACAAGTCTCACAGTTTAAATTGCAAAAATTAACTTATTCACCAGGATGATTGATCTTGAAAAGTTGTTTGAATAAATGCTTGTAACACTTAATCAATAACATGGAACTACTCATGAAGACCTAAGTACTGAAATAACCCCAAAGCTGGTAAATATGGTTGTTCGCTGACTTATTTGTATGTTTCCAGGTTATTGAAATGAAGCGTGTAAATGTTTTGATATCTGACCCATCTTTCATTATTTGCATGACATGCTTTCTCAGGTAACTTCAGCCAATGCGTTTGCTCAGACACTGCGTCGCTACACCAGTCTGAACCACCTCGCCCAGGCTGCCCGCGCTGTCCTCCAGAACACAGCTCAGATCAACCAGATGCTCTCGGACCTCAACCGCGTTGATTTTGCAAACGTCCAGGTCGGTTTAGTTTATGACAGCATGCATGTCACCTCATAGGAATTTCAGTGTTTGTGACTGCTGTAGGCTGTAGTCTTATTGAGGTTTCTGTGACAGAAATTCTGTCTTTTGTGCAACTTCCCTCTCAAGGAAATGTGAAACAAGCTCTGTGTCATTTCTCAGAAATGCTCTTTCACCTTCCTTCAGCTGGTAGTAGAGAACTGTCTATAGTTGCCCTCCCTCTTCTGTTTAAAGTGTAGACTGTGTAAACTTTACTGATACTTTACTTAACTGAATTTCCTTCGGGATTAATAAAGTATACATCTATCTATCTATCTATCTATCTATCTATCTATCTAAATGATGCAACTAATGCCAGATGTGACAGCCTCTTACTGATACGCTGACCTGTCCTGTCTGCCCTTTGCAGGAGCAGGCTTCGTGGGTGTGCCGGTGTGAAGACCGCGTTGTGCAGCGGCTGGAGCAGGATTTCAAGCTGACCCTTCAGCAGCAGAACTCCCTGGAGCAGTGGGCTGCGTGGCTGGATGGCGTAGTTTCCCAGGTCTTAAAGCCCTACCAGCACAGCTCTACCTTCCCGAAGGCCGCTAAGCTCTTCCTGCTCAAGTGGTCCTTTTACAGGTGCGATGATAAAAGTAGATTTTGGAATTGAAACTTTGGGGGCCAAGAATTTGTCTCTGGTCCCAGTTTCTCAAAGAAACAGAATGGCAGATTAATAGATATTGGGAACAGTTGTAAGTTGCAGCCCTGCTAATTAAGTAGCCAAGATTATCTTTTACATTAGTTTATCTTCACATGTTCATCTAAAATAAGGAATTTGAGGTAATTAAGGAACAAGGAACATTGAATTTGGTGGAGATGACTCATTCTTTACCTTCTGAACTTTGTCATTGTGAAACACTGAGTACTTCCTGTTTCTGGTTAGAGAAGATGTGATATAGCTCCTGAATGTATTTGTAACAGTTCCTTCATTCCCACCGTCCCTGCTCTCCAGTTCCATGGTGATCAGGGACTTAACCCTGCGGAGTGCAGCCAGTTTCGGTTCCTTTCACTTGATCCGCCTGCTCTACGATGAGTACATGTACTACCTGATTGAGCACAGAGTGGCCCAAGCTAAAGGAGAAACCCCCATCGCTGTCATGGGAGAGGTACCATCACACACACACACTCACACACAAAGACACACATAAATTAAATATACAACGTAAGCCATTCTAACAAATTCCCTTCTTGCTATTAGTTTGCCAGTTTAGGCCGAGGTCTAAACCAGCTGGATCCTGACAAAGGTACTTACACTCTTCACAATATCTCAGATTATGATCATGTTCCAAGCTTTGTTTCTGACCAGCTTATTTACCCTTGTCTATGCCAGAAGAGGAAGAGGAGGAGGAGGAGGAGAGTGACGACGATGGTCAGGAGCTTTGTCTTCCCCCAGACGGGGTCGTGCTTGGAGAAGAGTCTCTGGAGCCGCCTGCTAAGCTGGCCAGGACTGACCAGAGAGTCCTCTTCACCACCGGATCAGCTGACGACTAACCACAGAGTCACACTGCTAGATGTGGGCTGATTATATTAATCATACAGACACTTAAATGTACAAAGAACACTAATTTATACACTTGAAACATGTAAATAGATCTTGTAAATGTGTTTGCACACCCCTTGCTGCATACTGTTACTTTCCCACTAGTTTAAACACACAAACACGTACACGCACACAAACACACACGCACAATCAAACCACGCTCTTTCAGTAGCCGCTGCTGCCTGAATGGCATGACTACCTGTTGGCACCATTGATTCAATACAAAATCATTGTTTCTGCAACAGGTAGTGGTTTCAAAAACACAAGGCGTTTTCACCCTCAGTCGTACGATCTTCTGAAAATATGAACTGAAATCCAGGCATGTCATTTTCGTTCCTCTTTGTATTTCCACCTGTAGCCTTGTCGAGAAACATCTGCTAACCCTGGATCCTCCTGAAACCGTCACTGCCGTATCAAAGTGATCTTGAAAATAATGTGATATGTGTGTGTGTGTGTAAAAGTAAATTCTAGAGGGTGTGGGTCGGGACCTTTTACAGTCAGTGATTGCTGAATTTAGTTACTAATTCATTCAAAGGAAAAACACATTTGTAAAAGACAGGTGGTTTGGATTGTGTGTGTGTGTGTGTGTTAGTGTGTCTTCGTGTGTGTTTGTGAGTGTGAGGGGTCACACCGCTCTAATGTGTTTTCTGGAGGATGACTGAACATTGCTTTTGTGTGTGTGTGCGTGTCTGTCTGTCTGGTTGTGTGATTGTGAGTCATGCACGTGTTGACTGGTTTCCTCTGTAGATATTTTCCAAGGCTTTTCAAATGTTGTTGATTTGGGAGACGTGTAGCTTCTCTGTTTGATTTGCCTGTAATGAAATCCTAGTGGTGTTCTTGGAGTGCCTGTCGCGGCTGCTACACACACTTGTAAAGATAAAACTACGGCTGTAGAATAGGGGCTCTCATTAGTTGCTGCAAAAAAAAAACCTTTCTCTTTTTGTCGAACCGCTAGTTCCACGAGAGAGGTACTGTACGTGTCATATATTTAAAGTGCTTCATTCCTGCTCATCTACTAAGCTCCTCTGTGGCCTCATTGTTCTTTGAAATATCATTTTCTTGCCTTATTTTGATGCATTTTTCCACATGTGTGTGCCAAACCTTTTTACTTTGATCCCAGATCATGTCATTTATGAATTTTCTCTATGTTTTAAGGAGGACTGTGCCTGAGTAAGAACGGTGATATACTTATATTCTGCTGTATATTTATCCACTATTTTGAATTTTGTTGTCACTAAGTGAACCTCTCGTGCCGTGTATGGTGCTGTGTTGTCACACATTGTAATCAGCCTATGTGTGCTTTCTTGATTTGTGGTTGTACCTTCAGTTATCAGTCCTATCTCATACCTTTTTTCGACTTTTCCACAAACCCTGCCTCTTTGCACACTTTCGATTGTTGTCTTTAAAGCTCCGAGAGAGTCCATCTTTTTTTCAATAATCCTTTACGTCTTAGGTATTTGTTTTTACAGTGTACAGTGCTCCGCTCAGTGTGGTTCAGAGAATTTTGCGAGAGGGGAAATCTCTGTCTGCTCTCCCTGCACAGTCCACTGAGGCTCATCTCCCTCATCTCTCTCTGCGATTCCGCACTCCCGCCAATGGCTTTTGTTTGGCTTCAAACATACATGTTCTTACACTGTTCATCAAGATTGGTTGTTGTAAACATTTCCTTTTTCCTGATTTGAAACGCATATGTCTTGAAATTGCTGCAGTGCACATCTTTGACGGGCAACGCCCGCCTCAAACCAGCACATCATCCTCACATGGAGTCTGATGCTACCACGGCAGGACAGTACATATCACTCCAGTCTTTTAATGTCCCAAAGCATTTAGAATGCCCATTGTTTACCCGGTAAGACAAATGTTTAGTCATTTCTTTTTATAATTTATTGTTTCTAATGTAAAAAACAAACTTGAGAAAAAAAAAAAATGTTCAGTGGCAGTGTTTTATGAATTTGGTCTGCTCTAAGTATGACTGTGCCTTTGGAGGTGGTAGAATGCAATTCAGATGTTTTTAATTTTAAAGATATAAATTAAAGAATTTTTAAAATTGCACTGGTGTCGATTTGATTTTTCTCACCGTCGTTTCTCCACCTACATCACTGTGTTATAAACTCTGGCTGAAGGATGAGAACGGGATAGTTTCTGACTCGCAGCCAATATCTTGCTCCGTTGTGTGTAAAACGCATCATGACTTCCTGGATTCTGCTGTAAGTTACCAAAAGGGACAGTAGGACAGATGCCACAAAACCTTTAGTCTGTTTTATGAAATGAACGCCAGCTTCTCCTGGATTTACCAACATATAAGCTGTGTTTTCAGGCAAATTTGGAAAGTTTGAAATACTTAATGTGGGAAACTCAGATCAAAGTTGATAGTATCCAGATTTTCTTTTTAATTCTATTGAGTAGTTCATTTACCCTTTTAAAAAGATGCATGATCTTTATAACGGTATCTTTTTTGTGTGTGAATAAATTGGCTTTCATCATCTTTGCATTAATTTATAGAATCTGCAGACATGTGCAAGCAAGGCGACAACAAACGTTCACACATTTAAGTAATTGACATATGCCCCTTTTTAATTAGTATTGCTGCTGGTGGTCATTTATTAACAATATCAACACTGTTGCCACAGGGTGGCGCTGAGAATACAAGAATCATACCTGATACATCTCAGACAGTCACGTCCAACTGCTTTTTTTTATAATGCTGAATATGTGTACACGTGTAATATATCTTGAAATGGGACACACTGGAAGACTAGATTGAATTATTTTATACACAAACGACAGCTGTGTGCGAAACGATCATCAGGTTCTCGTTGGCATTCTTAAAACAGTACAAAGCAAAACTTTCAGCCTTGAGGCGAAACAGCTGAATGGACGGTTTGAATGTCGCCATATGCAAAATATTCCCGTTGTAGGCCAACAGGGGGCGACAGAACCTCCACGTGAATACATTACAGGTCACTGCACGGAAAAGAGACAGTTGCTTCAAGGTGAAAACCCACCAGATGTATATGTTGGCTTTAAAAGGCCTGACAATCTCGAGCATTAATATAAAACACAAATTTTAAATCATATTTTTCCTCATCATCTTGGCCCTCCATCCACAGTAAGCCGGCGTTTGTTTGTGACTAACCCTAAAAGGATATTTGAAGATGAACATAAAGGTGATTAAAACTACGAAATGAACAGAGGCAAGCAAAAATGGCAAAAATGATCCTAACATACTTTCATCCGAAGCAAAACAAAGATGCATAACCTGTAGCAAGGCTGTTCATACCTTCAACCTACAAGTGACCCATCAAACAACTCATGGCTCCACATCTTGGAGAATACTTCCACATCAGCACACAGTTAAGGTCTTGCATGTCACCAGTAGAGGGCAGACTGAAGCTCCCCCTGCAGGTGAAGGGTGTTCCTGCTCTTTTATCATCTATCTCTGGTGTTTTTTTTTATCATTATTAGTCATCCCACATGCACAAATCAAAATTGTAGAATCGTGTTCGTACTCAGTAGACCTGTTTCGCTCATACAAAGTTTTTTTTTTTAAATGGAAAGCAAGCCTCGCTAGAGGAAACTGAAAAACAAAAATCACAACAATGACCACACAAATGAGCTTTAAAAAGGAATTCCGTGGATTTTTACCTTACCAAATACCCAAGGTGATTGGAGTTCTGCATTTCAGTAAATATATGACTGAGATATGTGGGTTAGGGTTTAATAATGACTTAGTTTTCTTAAGAAGATAATAAAAGATATGAGACAGACGATCTGGCGTTTCAAGGCTTCCGTTGTTTATAATGGCAAATGTAAATGTATGTAGAGGTTTTAAAAAGCTGTGTGTACCTGACATGAGGGGATCATCAGTCTTATCCCTTCCTTCTGGAGCAAAACACTACACCGTCTGCTCAGCTCACATTTTTATTAAAAAGCAAGGGGTGTTTGGTGCTGGGTAGAAATTGGACTTTCACTTGGAACAAAAGAAAAATTAAAACAAAACTAAAACTTAACAGCGTAGATCCTGGCTCAAAGTTCGGGGTTGTCCTCTTTGTCCTGTCTCCTTGATTCTCTCCAGGTTGAGACTTTCTGCTGTGAACTCTCACTGCGTCTAAAACACAAACGGTTGAAACCATGGACAGATCAGCTTCTTACTACATGTTGCAAATTGTATGAATTACATTTTTTATCTCAGATGACGGTAAAGACAGATGATGAACACCTTGCGGCAGCCTCAGTACCAACCTGTCCTTGCTGAGGAGGGGCTGGCTGCCCAGGAGCCTGTCCTGTCGGGCCATAGTACGCAGACTGCTGCCTGTAGTACTCGGCCCAGGCTGCGCTGTAGTCCGGCTGACCTCCCGTTGTGGATGCTGCTGCCCCCGCTGCTCCCGGAGCTGTGGCCGCAGAGCCAGGGACGGAAACTCCTGTCTGGGCTGGAGGTGACACACAAAGGAGACATGACCCAGCTCAAACTAAGTTTGTCACACAGAACTAAAAGTAACCACCCACAGCTTCTGCAGAAAAGAGAATTGTTGCAAAGACACGGAGCAGGATACGTAGGAACAGGAACCCAAATATACCAAAACAACCAGACTCATTTAAATCCTAATAAATGTGTCATAATCAATGAATGTAATATTAGTATTTCTTTAATCAATCTAAGATTTGGGCTGTACCTTAAATTGATTACACATCAATTCAAGTTTGATTTAGTTCATTCACTTGATGAACATGATGATAGTTAATTACTCACATTAAAATGCTATAAATGGCACAAAGGTAAAAAACTAATTTAATTAGCTTTTTAACAGCAGAGAAAGTTACAGACGATCTTCTCCGTCTCACCCATCTTCTTGTAGTACTCCTCCCAGGCCTTGGTGTAGTCTGGCTGCCCCCCCGGCGTCTGTGCGGGCTGGGTCTGGTCGCCTGATGTGTGGTCTCCTCCAGTTGGGTTTGCAGGGTACTGGGTCGGCACAGCCCCCGACGGCTGCTGGTAGTACTGAGCGTAGTATGCCGCCCAGGCTGCGTTAGGGTCATTAGCTGCTGCCTTGCCTAGAAAAGACGCAGGGTGGAGGGGGTGAGGTCCTCATAGGGTGAGGGTGAGCCCCTGCTACTGGCCTGGAGACCGGGCTTGGATACCAGGGGGAAAACAGAGACAGGATTAGCCAGAACTGCTTTAAGTGCAGAAACTGCATCTCAACACATCAGTGCTCTTGTGTACCTTTCTCAGATTTCGCAAAGAGATTACTCATCAGAAAGGACTAGGAGGGGTCAGAAAATGACCTGGGATGAAAATACTGTGTTGGGGTTGATAAGTTGCTAAGATGGGTAAAAACAAATGTTAATCTCAGGAAACTCAGGAGAAGGGGTGAATTCAAAGGAGACTCACTGGGGTCTTGGGGTGCCTGGGGCTGCCACTGCTGGTAGGTGTTACTCCAGCCCTGAGTGTTGTACTGGTGAGGACCTGGAGGACCACCACTGAGGAGAAAAGGTTTTGTTATTATCATAGATGCTCTAGAGAGTCTGCTGCGCTGACTTATGTCTAACCCATGTTACACATAAGTTGAACGTCACTTACTGTGGTGGTCCAGGGGCCCCAGGCGGTCCAGGGTTGTAGGGGTTGGGGTTGTAGGGACCCAGTGGACCAGCAGGACCTGGTCCACCTGGCCCTGGGCCCACAGGACACAAAGGACCCTGGTGGACACATCATAGTTACACATCATATGAAGATACAAGTCTATCTCATTTCAAATGTACACACAAAAGGATAACGTATGTACTTCAATCTTTTCCTCAATGAGCTGCTTGGCATGGTCGATCTGCTGCGGTGAGCCCCTGATGATAAACAGCTTGAAGTTGGGGTCTCCGTTGGGGGGCGGCTGTCGTGAGATTTCCACAAATGCCCCTGTCTGCTGGTTGATAGACTTGACATTCTCACCTCCCCGGCCAATCACGAGCCCACACTTGTGGGCAGGAATAGAGAAGGTCATTTCCCCTCCTGGGGGACCCCAGTCGCCTTGTCCACCTCCTCTGCCCCTGTTGCCTGTAGGCATTCCTTGAGGACCCTGTAGATGGAGGAGAGAGCCTCATGACTACAGCTCTTTTAGAATGAGGCGGTTTGTGCATGTGTGAAAGAATTTGATCCATACCCCCTGTCCCTCCTCCCTGACCCGGATGCTCTGCAGCAGCTCGTTGATGATCTGGGCGGCATGTTCACAGCAGTCAGGAGGACCACTGATGTGCGCAATCTTCTCTGGACCAGTCCCATCATCTGAGAGGAAGATTTAAGTCTGCATTAGCTTTATTAAAAAAAAATTAAAAATGTATCACTAAAATGTGTATTTTTTTAAAAACATAATTTCATCCATGGTCACGACAGGGTCCAACCTTGTTTGAACTGTATCCGAACTCCAGCATCATTCTGGATTTTCTTGATCATCTCTCCATTGCGTCCAATGACAACACCGACTGAGTGTCGCGGCACCGGGACCTGAGTTTAGAACATAAATATTAACAGTACAAGCTTAGATTTTGTTAAATGGCAACTGATACCATTTCCAAACACACACAAACACACATATAAACTCACACTCACATCCATGCCACCTCCCATTCGGGAGCTGAAGTCATTTCGTTCACTGAAGCCGGCGTGGTCTCTCTCCCTCAGAATCTCCTCCACCATTTCCTGGGCTTGCTGAAAAGGATAAATATGATAATTAAACTCCATGATTAATTCCATTTAATTTAAACTTTAGTAAGATTCTTTAATTGTTTCACCTGGACTTTGTATGGATCTCCAATAATACGCAGGGGTTTGTCAACATTAGGTCCCTGAGAGGCATCCTGGATCAGGATCATCTTTACACCTGCACGCTCCTAAAGTATCACACAGACCAACGTGGTTTTAAAGGCCTGTACTGATACAGCTGCACTGCAAAAGTGGGAATATATATACTGAGATAATCACAGTTTCCAAACATGCTAAGGCAAGAGCCATGCAACGTACCTGTAGCTGTTTGATGGTCTCTCCTCCCTTGCCAATGACAAGGCCGGCCTTGCCAGCTGGGATCATCATTTCATGAACGCTGCCATTCTGCCCGTTGGTGGACTCGTGATAAGAAGCAGGGGGGTCGCCCCTCCCTCGTGACACTATCTCATCCAGCAGCATCCTGGCTTGCCTGGCCAGAGAAGAGTTGAGCGGTTACTCGACATCCATTTGGACAAACAAATTACATACAGCTGTCAATAGGGTCATTATAGATAAACAGTTAATAATGGCAGAATAGAATGGGGCTTCAGAGCTTCAACAAAACTAACAATATGATATGTTTGTATCCTGTCTCCAAGTCGGACTGATTTAGTGATTTGCGTTCACAGGTCAACGGGGCCAGCTTCATTTTTAGTGACCATTTCTTATGGTACCAAATGTATTGGTATTGAGCCTATCTGCAAAAAATTTAAAACTTACTGTATCGAGTCCTTGCAACCAGTGAGAGAGACACTCCTCACTGGAAGGCCTCCACTGTCTGGACACACATAGAAACAGGACATAAGTGAAACCAAAAGGAAAACTACATTCTAAATTGTAAAACTATGGATAACTGTTTGGACTCCACAAAAGTGCAGCAAGTACCTGGAGCTATCTGAACCTTGCAACCTGACTCCTGCTGTATTTTATTGATCTGTTCACCTCCACGGCCAATAACTGTGGAGGAAGAGAAGACAGGCGGGTCACACTCTGAAACAGTGGCATCGAGCTGTGACTGACATCACAGGGACAGCGTGGCAACAATATGGGTAAAGACAAGAGTTAAACCTCACTCACCGAGTCCCACCATGCTGTCAGGGACATTGTACTCCTCTGTGTTGGAAGCAGGCCTTCATCAGCGAGGACAACGACAAAGAGGGAACAAGAGGGGAAAAAGGGAAGGATATGATTTCTTATTATTTTATTTTCCACAATTTTATTTTCCCGCCAGTCATGAAAAAAGCCGCTCATTATTTCCCAATCAAATTAAAGCTAGAAGCTCTTACCTTTGTTGTGCAAGAGCCGCAAGCTGTGCACCAATAGCTGAGAAATGACGGCAACAGAGAGAAAAATAGAGATGTTCTGTGTTACAAATGTAAGGACAGTTGAAGTCTATATTAAATATTGTCAACTGTGAGTCAGTAAACTTAGCACCACTTCCTGGGATGAACTCACATAGTGCATTTGCTGAATCCAAGTCACTTTGTCCAGCCAGTTTCTTACTCTCTGGTTCATCTGTCAAGTGAGAGAAGAGACAACATATCTGCTTTAAAGACATTGCAAGCATCTAAAGACATCATCAACCAAGAAACAAAGAGGTGATGTGGCAGTGTGGTCCCTGCTACCTGCATCCTCCAGCTGTCGTTTCGGTGCAGTGAATGGAAAGCCATCTGATGCAGCGTTGATGTTCACGGGAGGACCGGCATCACCCCCAATCTTAGCTGCAATCTGAAGCACAGGCATAAAAGTAACCATTATCACCAGAGACACTGATATACCTTTTCCACCAAGGAAGTTCAAAGGCCCATTTGGGGCAAAAGAAATGGATCTTTGACAGAAAATCTGGTTAGACCATGACCCCTACACTTCGCTGGGAACAGGGATAATCATGACCATAAGATATTGCTAACTATGGATAACTAAGAGAGGCAGTAGTTGTCCATGGAGGAAAGAAACTGTCTCCTTGTTGTGTGTTCATCAGCTGAAAAACTAGATGGAGCCTCACAGACAAAGCGACGTATAAAGTGACGTAATGACGTGGCTCTCTGGTAAAGGCAAACTGGTTCTTAAACTCTGAACCAGCCCTAACACTGGTTCCGCTTGTTCACTAAACTACTCTGATGTGTGTGTTAACACTCACATAATGCTGTAAGGTAACTCTGGACAGGAAAGCAGATTAAATCACACTTTACAGCCTTTATCTAGCACTAATATACACCAAAGTATATTACTACATTTTTTTCCGTTTTCACTCAGGACATTGTAGTTGGAGAAGTAAAACTATTCAATTACTCTTCTATATTTTATCAGCCTCTTAGAGCAGGGCAATAAAACGATATCAGGAATTATAGCAATATCACAATAACAGGAAGTAAACATACAGTAACATGGAGGTCATGATGGAGCCTCCAGTAAATCTTGCTTTTTGTTGTGTTGTCTGACCTTATGGAGGCGAACCAGATAATTTACAGTTAACAGCCGCATCGCAGGTAGTTTATACTCGTGCTAACATTTATTCATTAGTTTAGAGAAAGCTAATAAACTTAATTAACAACGATCTAATTTTGATGTTCGTCTGTGCAGCCCACTTAACACAGCAGGTGGACACACACCACCGTGTTTATAGGGAGATCGAGCAGTGACACTGAGGTTGTTGTGCTGTTGTTGTTACACAGTGAACCTGTTTGAAAACATGAAGCTGGGTTAGCCCTGAAGCTAACAGGTTAGCTAACCCTCCGTCCACACAGCCAATCTCAGCCCTCACCTGCCGGGCCCGCTGCACAGCGTCCGCGAACGCATCTTTCTGGATGGCCGCAGATCCATTCCCGAGAGCCGACTGTCCGCTGAGAGGAGCCCCGGAGCCGGGCGGCGAGACCGTGCTGTACTCCGACATGTCGACCAGGCGAAGGAGCGAATGTAAAAAGAGACACAGGACCAGAGCTACGAAGGAGCGGGAGGGAAAGCCGAGAAATGGACGGAGACGCGAGTAGAGGTCGCTGTCACTTTATCCTGCTCCCTGGAACCGGGACTCCGTCCGCCATCTTTGTTGAGGGCGGAACTACGTCAGCAGATGACGGGCGCGCCGCTCCTCCGTGATTGGAGGAATCGGCCGATGCCAAAGTTCACGCGTATTTTGGCGCTCTTCGTCCACGGCGGGTTCTGGCGCGATTTTGAAAGCGCCCGTCAAGAAACACGTCTGTGGATTCCCACTCGGAACGGTTCGGGTAAAACGACCTTCCAACGGCAGCGTCCACGCACCGCCGGCACCCGACATGTGCGGGTCAGGGTCGGGAGCTGCGGTGAAAGGAGCGTCCGGCGGACTGTAGCTAGCTCGTTGTGTTGTTGTTTGCCCTGAAGTTTGCGTGGAGCCTCACAATGAACGTGTCCTCCGTGAGGGGCTGAGACTAGGAGACACTTCTCTGGATCGTCGGTGAGTGTTTTCCTCTCCCTGTCTGTGACTGTCGGGGACAATGTGTCCCGCTGCCTCCGACTGATACCACACTTTTTAGATATGCTGCCTGTGAGCCTGTTCATAGTACACGGTTTACCTCACAGGACTGTGAGTACATCAATATACGTGTCTAGTCTGCACCGTCGTCCTCTTCTTGTTTAGACGTAGTAGTTACTCTATAGTGTGTTTTTGTGTTACTGTATGTCTATTTGTGTAAAGTGTAGTTAACACCGGAGTCAGATTTATAGTGTGGGAACACACACACACAGGGCAAGTAAAGCAGATTCTGGATCATGTTTACAGTGTCAGATACAGTGACTGATGAGAAAATGGTTCCTATAAAAGACACACTTCGAAAACACTATATACACCAGAAGTGCAATATTAATATTTTCTTTAAGGTGCAACAGTAGCAATCATTTGCAAAAATACTATTCATTTGCAATACTGCAGTTTTTTATTACATTGCTTTATCTCCATATGTGCAATATCCCATATTACACCTATTTACCATGAATACTTATTTCCATTTTTGTGTAGTATCAGTTTTTCTGTCTCGTGTACCTTGCTTATTTTATATAATTTCTGTTAGGCATTGGTTCTGCATTTACAATACGCTTTATAGTCTTATTTATACTCATGTTTTCTATTTTTTATTAAACATCGTGCAGTGTAATCTTGGACCAAGCTGGCACAAGAATTTCTTTCAGGATTTTGTAAAGTTTTCTGTTATGTTTAGGTTGTTTTGCTGCTAACAAGCACTTGTATTGCCTTCATTATCACCTCATTCCATCGTTTCATGGCACTTTAGCCTGTGTTGTTTATGACAAACAGGGAAGTAAGGGACGTGACAGTCTAATTAGTGACAGATAGAGACTGGACAGACTGATTAGGAAGGCCAGCTTAGGAGTCTCCCTTGACCCAAGGGAGATGGTGGCAGAGAGGAGGACGATGACTATGCTGTGACCTGCTGCTATGTGCATAACAATGTTTCTTGTGCTTTAGATCTCTTCAAATTATGGCTGGTGTTGTGGCTATGGCATCTGTCATTGAGGATTTTGACACGCAGGTATCCTATAAGATGATTATTCTAAAGCTGGTGTGTTGCATATCATTTCTCTTCATTCACATGCATGCTCATGTTTGATTCACTCCGTCACCTGTATTACAGCCTTGCAAGAAATCCCGCAAAGATGGTGGCAGTCCGGTTGTTAAGACAATCACAAACTATTTCTCTCCTGTGGCCAAGCCTGCGGAGAAACCCTTCTCTCCTCCTCGGTCAAACAACATCATGGACTACTTCAGCAGGAGACCTCCATCCTCCAAAGAAAAGAACAGCCCGTCGGAACAGTCTAAAGAGAACTGTCAGACATCTCAGTCTACCGAGAAACACACCGGCTCAGAGGCAGCAGTGAAACCGCCATCTCAGAAACGGGGAAGAAAGGCCATCAAAGCTGCTAGAAGACTTGTGGAGGCTGAAAGTGTTAGCTCGAGAGGGGAGTCGGACTGCGTGATTACAGATGAACCAGAGCAGTGCAAAGACTCAGCAGCGGAGGTGACCAGTAGCTGTGGGGTGCTTGGTAGTGATACAGCAGCTCTGTTGGCCCAGCTTAGTGCCGAGACTTCTGACAGTGGTGGGGCATCAGAGAGGAGTGTCACTGTTGAACAGACTGAAAAACATGATCATGACAATGGTTCCCAGTGTGGTAAAAAACTTAAACCAGAGCTGAAGAGCATGCCCTCATCTCCACCTGTACCTTCGAGAGATAAGGCAAAACAGGTTAAAACTGGTGCACGGAATTCCAAGAAGAAGCATCAACAGGAGGCAAAGCAACCAGAACCAGAGGAGAAAGAGGCAGAGACCTCTCTGTGTGAGGTTAACATGGAGATTAATGAAGATCAGGCCTTACAGTCAAGACACAGCACGGTCACAGTATCCTATGAGGATTTTGTGCGAAGTCAGAGTCGGGACAAAGATGGACAGGGCAAAGACGAGGAAAGTGAAATCACATCATATGCAGAGGAAATGAAAAATGATCATTTGAAAACTGTGGGGGCTGAGGAGCCATTAATCCAAATCTCACCCCGAACTGTAACCATCCAGGCTCAGGTGCATGCAGTCTCACCCAAACAGGAAGCAGTCAAAGCTGTTGGAAAGTTAGCTTCTATCTTTAGCAAGAGAAAGGGGCCAGTGAGCCCTGGAGAAGCAGTATCATCATCTCCTCAGACAGAGGCTGAACACCAACTTCCATCTACCGTGCTGAGTGTCAAAAGGAAATCCAATGTGGTTCTTCAAGAGGAGGACCTAGAGCTGGCTGTGCTTGATAGTGAATCCACGCCAAAGTGCACCGTGGTGGAGAGGAAGCAGTTCATGGCTGCCTTCAAACAGCCCAGCCTGGACGGGTCCAAAACCAAACCAGTGAAGTGTCAGGGCAAGCAGAAGCAACCTGGAGAGAAGGATTCAGATGCTGCAGCAGAGAAAGATGCTGAGGAGGACCGCGTCATCCCTCTCACTGTTGAGCAAGTCCCGGCGGACTCTAAGGAAAACAGTGTACCTAAAAAGAAACCAGCAAGAAAAGGCAGGAAGAAGGCTAAGGATGAAAATCAGTCTGTCACCACCTCTGTTTCTGTGACTCCTGCTCCTCCTCCTCCTGTGGAGGAAGCGTTAGTCATGATCAATGATGATAAAGAGGAGGAGCCCGCCATCCCACCTGTGAGGAGGTCCAGAAGAGAGGCTTCAGTCAAGCAAGAAACCAAATCCACTCCTGGAAGAAAAACCAGAAAACATCCCAAGTCAAAGGATGCTGCTGGTTCTGCTGCTTCCCCTGACTGCCCTGCACAGATGTCCACCCCAAAGACACGGAAGTCCAAGCATGGAGTCTTTGTAGCAGAGATGGTGTTTGAGCCTGACACAAAAGAAAGTCCGATCAGGTAACACATGCTCATAGGTGTGATTTGATACAACAGTGAATGCTTTTGAAATCATTATGGCGGTTAGGAAGGTTATAATGTTTAGATTGCACCAAAACTGTTTTAGTGTTTGTCAATTCAACAGTATGATCAATTGGAGGCTGCAGTTTGTGGTGGGATTGAATTGCTCTGTGTTGAACAAAGAGCTGATTTTATTTAACCTAACGTCATCAGTATAAACAAAAATATTTATTCATATAACACCTCTCAAAACAAAGTTACAAAGTGCTTTGCAAACCAAAACACAGAAATAAATTACAATAACATCACAGCCATAAATGAAAATAAACATTAAATGTGTAACAGAAATGGAAGCATGTTCACTCATTGAAATAATTAAAAACTAGAATTTAGTAAAATCAGGGAATGTGCAGTGTTACACAGCATAATTCAACAGCCGCACAAAAACCAAAGCCTAGAACATGAAAGTGGGTTTATTCATTATTACTGCTGTGGCCATGGCTATGGGTACCTAATTATCTGGCAAATGGAAATATGTCTTTAATGTTGCTAATGATTTTTTTTGTTGAATGAATGTTTCTTTTTTCACAAGGATTAAATTTACTAGGATCCTTAGAAATGTTTCTGGGTCAAAGGCTGAAAGTGGAAGTGGCATTAACACGTCTGTGGCCACTAAAGTGAGTATAAAGTTTATCTTATGAATCAGACAAATTCTCAATGTAATGAACTCGGCAAGGGAAAAATATTTATAATAATATTCATAATCTTTTATCTTTTTCAGACATCAAAAAAACGGAAGCAGGCAAAGAAGTTGGTGGAGAAAGCCAAAGTGATACAGCAGAGTAAGAAAAGTGCCGTCAGGCGTTCTTCACGAAATGAGGCGTCCTCTAAGAAGAGCTACTCTGAAAATGAGGTGCAGTAAAATAATTGGAAATTAAATGTATCCGTTTTTAGTGATATAGTTTTGAAATTAGGTTGTGTTAGTGGTGTGAATATCTGGTCAAGCAGGCCGTGCTAGGGTCTGACTCCTTTTTGTTTATAAGCACAGGAGACTTTTCTGGCCCTGTCATCTTCCTGACGAGCACTACCCTTTCCTCACTTGTCTCGATAATATTAGGTGTTAATACCTTTTGAATCCACTGATTGGTTTTTTGAAAGGATTGTGATTTGTTTTGTCAGGATTCTATCATCTGCCTGGAGGAGGACAAGACTGCCACTCGGGTGGCACTAGAAAAGAGTAAAGCCCGGAAACGTTTGCGAAGTCTAAATGATGTTCTTGGCAAAGCCTCACCAGCTGGCAAAGAGACAAAGGCTGTCCCAGGTAGATCTCCCACCCCAAACAAGCTATTGTTTCATATTCTGTAATCTGGAGAAATATCATTTAATGGTGCTGTATTTCCTCTCATAGCCTGTAAAGGGGCCTCACTGGGCCAAGAGAAGAGTTCTAGGAAGGTGTCAGGAGTGATTTCAATCTTTGATGAGGGCAGCCGAGAGGGCTCTGAAAACTCTGAGGACGATGAGCAATTCAAGGCTCGGAGAGACTTTTTGAAGAGTGGTCTCCCAGAGACCTTCAGGAAGCAGATAGCCAAGACCGCTGCCACAAAAGAGGCATACTCTGTCTCCTGCGCCTCCTTCCAGCCAGTCATTCACATGACGCAACCACCAAAGGGTAGGTGGTTCATTTTTATTACTACTCGAGTAAACACAAGTGTGTAAACAACACTCATCTTCATGTTTATGTGTATTTAAGTGTGTTTCTTAGATCTGAGTGTCTGTTAGGTGCAGATTACACAACATATCAAGGTTAAACTTTTAGTTTTGTATTTACAGATTGCCCTCTTTGGAATCTACCGTGGCCTGAATCTCCGTTACTGTCTCAACTGAAACCGCTTCGAAGCCCAACTTCCTCCTTTCCATCCTTTTGTGGCTCCTTGAGTTTGAAGACTGAACCAGCTCGTAGAGACTTATTTGAAAGGGTATGTTGACGTGACTGTTGTGGTCTGTGGGGGATTTACTCACCTTTTTAGTAGGGTTAATGTTCTAGAACAATTCATACAGTTAATGGCAGCTTCCTGTCTGCTATGGAGCATTTACAAGGTAATATTCTACTTGCAGACACAATTAATGCTCCTTTCCCAGTAGGTTATGTAGGTTCTGTGAATTGTGGATTTGCGTTGCTCGTATATTAATCATTTCCCCAATGTTGACAAACAGATGCTGTAATAAAATATTTCTAGCAGAGAAGCATTTGATATTTTAAAGCAGATGTATCAAATATATATTTTTTTAACTGTTCAGGGTTCAGGCTGGAGACCTGAGATCTCTGAAAGTGTTCGCCGGCTTCTCATCGAGGAGGTCAGGACCTGTAACCCTGCCTTCCCTATTCAGATGTTCATCAGTCGCTTCCTGAAGAGACGCACTGACCACCAGCAGCTTAGCTCTGCCTCAGGTCAGTGGAATTACCACTACATCATCTGAACGCAGATATGTTGCAGTTAATTCTAAGCTGCAGTTGCATGAGCATTCTCATTTTTAGCTACAAGGAAGTTAAATAATATTCAAACTTTCCTCAAAGCATTATTATTGGAGCTGCATTTAAATTAAGTTAGGTGACCAGTGTTTTTTACCTACTAGAAACGGCACCAACAGTAGGAAGCAAGAGGAAGAGGATGGATGACGAAGGGGAGAACAGAGTGAAGGTTGCTAAGAAGCAGCGGGGCCTTTCAGAAGAGAGCGTTTCCACGTCTGAGCCAGAGCCAACGAAAAGAGGAGGCCACTCGAGACGGGTGCAGAGATCCAAGCAGGAGACGGAGGCAAAAGAGAAAGCCAGGCCCTGTAACACAGCTGCTCCCATCTTGTCTGAGGACGACTCTGTGATTATGCTGGATGACGACACTGTGGAAAACGGTGAGGCAGCAAAAAGACAGGTCATGATTCAGTTAAGAAACTGACATAATGACAGTAAAGTAACCGAGAAGATATCTAATCAATCGGGGAATGAGAAGAGAGTTAAATGAGTTTACATCCAAGAGGGAAACTATTTAAATGCCCAGACCGACACCAGTGCACCATGAAATACGTTTTAATGTTCCTCCAGTTTCAATTTGTTACAAATATGTTATTACTGAATTTAATGACAGTGTAGTTAGATTTACTAAACTGGTGCAATGACTTTCTTACGGGAGGTGAATTGTACCTTCATTTTTAAGGTGTATGTTCGTTAGATAGATAGATAGATGGATACTTTATTAATCCCGATGGAAATTCATTCAACTGGCTTCTGAAAACTCTACTGGCTGTTTTGTCATGTTTGATGTTGGAATCTCAGAAACTCAGTGTAGTTTGTTTTACAGATGTGGTGAAGGAGGAAGTGTTGTGGACAGAAAAATATCAGCCCCAGCACTCCAGTGACATCATAGGCAACACTGCCTCAGTGAGGAGGCTGCACAGGTGAGGAACTACAAGTTGCTTTAACTGCATAAAAACAATGGCTGCTGTATTATTTTTAAACTGACTAACCCTTAAATTATATATAAAGATAGACATCACGTCTCTACTTACTCCTACTATTCAGAAATGAAGCTAACCTTTTCTGGACTCATAGGGTGCCTGATTGCGCATTTGGAGCCAATCGCTATATGAATGTCCCACTGATACATTTGCTTGCTTGAAGAATATGTAAACTAATGCTTCATGGATCCTTTTTTCATTTGCACAGTTGGCTGAAGGAATGGAAACTCCGTGCAGACCGAGATGAGAGAAAAAAGCAGAAAGACAAGAAACAAGAGGAAGGCAGCAAGGGTGGGATATTCTAAAAATGCTCATCTTATTTTCTCTTCATAACTTTGAGCTTGGTGTAAATTTATTTTGACTGTATCATGGACTTTTGTGTGCAGACTCAGACTGGGACTGTGGAGAGGAGGACTCGCAGGATGCAGAGGACATGTGTAATTCAATGCTGATCACCGGACCCACTGGAATAGGAAAGACTGCTGCCGTCTACGCATGTGCCCAGGAGCTGGGCTTCAAGGTACAAATGCACAAAAGTGTTTTGAGCAACACATTTGTTTTGTGGATCGTCACTAAACTGATAACTTTACTCTTGTCTCTCAAGGTATTTGAGGTGAACGCTTCGTCTCAGCGGAGCGGCCGACTTATTCTGTCCCAGCTGAGGGAAGCCACTCAGTCACACCAGGTGGACAGCCAGGGGGTCAACTCCCAAAAACCCACCTACTTCAACAGCTACAGCACAAGCAGCAGCGCTGTCAGGCCTGGATCCTCTCCTAGTAAGTACACAGCTGACAGAAGTAGCACTGTTGCCATTCAAAATTCTGATAATGCAGACTTTAGTTGTTGGAATTGCACAAGCTGAACTGTTCAAAACTAGTTTTTCCTTCCTCATCCATCAGGAAAGACCAACTCTCCTCGCAGGGTGGTTTCCTCTCCCAGGAAACCTCCCCAGTCGCCAAGAGGTGCCAAAAAAGGTGCTCTGGCTCCCACCTCTTTGGCCAACTTTTTCAAAAAGGGTCGACCCGCCGACAAGGAGCAACTAAACATTAAGAAGAATGAACAAATGGGTAAATGCACTCTCATTGTCTCAAATGTTTTATTTTATGATGATGCCTTTCGTGGAAATGTAAGCACTATAATAGTAAGTAATTTGCCATTGTTTGTCTCTTTACCCCATTTTCATGTAGCTGCTTCAAAGAAAGTTGTGAAAATAAGTAATGAGGTTGCCAATAAGCATAAAGACCTCACAGTGAAGTCCCCAGCAGCTACGACCCCTAAAGACAACAGTGAAGAACAGAGCAAGAAGACGGCCACCTCGCTCATCCTGTTTGAAGAGGTGGATGTTATTTTCGATGAAGACTCTGGGTTTCTAGCTGCCATCAAGACCTTCATGACCACTACCAAGAGGCCTGTCATCCTCACTACCAGTGGTGAGGAGTAGGAGCACGGACAAACTTAATGTTTTACCTCGTGTTGTCAGTTTTTTGTGTTTTAATCAAGTTTTATATTTTCCCTAGATCCTGCTTTCAGCGCCATGTTCGACGGCTACTTTGAAGAGATCTACTTTAAAACACCATCAGTGGTGAGTAAATTAAACTTTAGTCCCACTCTTAGTTTCCCCGTGCGGCTCTATGGTGTTGCTTGAATTTGTGATGGTAAAAACTTTCCTCCTCTCCCCCTGTGGACCAGTTAAATTTGAGCAGCTACCTGCAGCTGCTGTGTCTGGCTGAAGACATGAGAACAGACCTGTCAGACATCAGCTCCCTGCTCAGGCTCAATGGCTGTGACATCCGGCAGAGTTTACTACAGCTGCAGTTCTGGACTCGCAGTGCAGGGGGTCGCCATGTAACCAGCTCACAGACACACACTGACAACAAAGGTGAGCAGATCATCTGGAAAAACGTTGATGATAATATTCCCTTTGTCCCGGTGCTGCTTTGTAAATACTATATCTAAATGTTGATAACTGGAGGCAGTCATTAATGCCTTTATTTCATAGTGTCTAGAAAATTCAATAATTCACTTGCAGTTATAAATTGTATTTATCCTTCTCAAAAGGTGTTAGGCTCAAGCTCCAAGCTTTATCTCTGAGCTTTTGCATTTAAAGACATTGGAGTAACTTTACATGCCTCCGGTTGTATTTTAAAACAAAGTGCAGCACTAACTATTTCATTTCATTTTTTATTTCTCCCTCGCTCACTTTCAAAGCTGGACTGAAGCCGGAGACGGACGGAGAGGCAACAGAGACGTCTGTCCCGGCCGCTCTCCCTCCCTGTGACACTGGCTGCACTGAGAGCAGACTGGGCCTCCTGAATGTCGAACCTGAGATAGACATCTGGGAGCTGCTTAAGGTGAGCTCTTCACAGCACATAACAAGGGCAATGTCTTATTCTAGGTTTCTTTAACATAATCTTAATTCATGTTGATTCATTTTGTACTTGATGTAAGATATTGATCGGGTATCCTCTGTCAACAGAGCCAGAGTCTGCAGGAGCCGGTCTGCTGGGAGCTGCTGATAGACTGCAGGCGACGAGGCGTGGATCTGCTTTATTCCAACATGGAGAAACTCTTACCTCTACCACTCACACAGTTGACTGCTCCAATCCGCAAGCCAGAGAAATCAGTTTCTGAATCACAAGACCACCCTTCTGTTGATCCCAAAAAGCAGCCGTCATCCACCTGCCTGACGTCTGACACGCTGCTATCTCATGCCGGGTTACTGCACGTGACAGAGTCCGGTAATTGCTCGGATGATGGCAGTCCAATTAAAGTTTCCAACAGAATGAAGAAGAACAAGAGGAGGCACTGTGTGCCTGGCCAGGATGGACTGAACTCGGACTCGGACTCAGAGGAAAGTTTTCTGTCATTGTCCAAACCTCAGGGGGATCTTCAGGCGAAGGAGGAAGTTAAAGAGAGGTTAGTTTCAGAAAGGGTGAAAAGGAAGCAGCTGACCCCTGAAGAGCGCATGAAAAGTGTCCCAGTCTCACAGTGTCTAGCATCAATAGCAGACTTTTTAGACAACATGTCCTACTTGGACTCCTCCTTGCATGTCCATCCAGAAGGAGGAGACGATCACAGTAGAATGACACCAGGCGGTGCAGTGGTTAAAGACGGGATGACAGATGAGTCGAGGGTCGAGACTGACAGAGGGAGCTGGGAGACGGGAGAGCGCGTCTTGGAGATCCAGTCTGCCGTGGAGGCACTGAGCTTCCACAGGTGTTGGTGTTCAGCTGCAGAGGCCTGGGACAAAGCCCAGCAGCTGGAAGGAGAGCTTGGACATGAGGCTGCAGGAGAACTCACTCTCCCTGTGGCCCCTCATCGTGAAGGTTACAGCTTCTCTCAGGAGGGTCCCTGCAAACCACAGTGAGTCTAACTACAATCTCTTTCATGTTAAGCCTCATTTAAACTTCAATAAAATGTAAACATTAACAGAATTGACTCCAAAAATACAAGTGAATCCTAAGCCAGTTCAGAGAAAGCCAACATGTATGGTTGTGTTCCAGGCTGGTCCAGCTGAGGAGAGAAGTGATGGAGGGTCTGACACTGAAAGGAGTGGCTGGTGCTCTGGGAAACAGACCAGCGGCTGCTCTGGACTATTTGCCAGTGCTACGCACCATCTGCAGATCAGAGAGGATGAAGGAGAAGGGCAAAGTTAAACGGAGGTGAGAATTGGTGAAACAGCGCACAGAATATGAATATTAAATGAAAGCTTGATGGATCATTAGTTTCTCCAAAATTGATATCCTACTCACAAAAGTGAGCAAGAAAAGTATCAGGCTACGAGTGTGTTTACCCGACCTGAGCTCGGTCTGGCTAGGTTCGGATAAAACATTTGAAATGATATTTGGTCACGTCCTCTATGACCTCCTTAAATAGACGAATACGATTAGATGTGGGTTTTGTTTGGAAACCAAGTGAATAACCGACAGGCTGCAAATACATGGGGATGCATCCACAGACCCAAAGCTCTGAGCTGTGTTTTTCCTTTGTCTTCCCTCCAGGTTTCTGCACTACCTTGATGCAATCCACCTTGGTCTTGACAAAACCACACTACAGCACCTCGCTGAAGACTTCCCCTGAACCACAGAGAAGCCCTTGAGATCATAGACTCTCTCTTATATGGTCCACAGGATGTTGCTCTCAGACACTAACACGGAATGTGTTTACAGAAAGTGTGGTGGCATCAGGAGCACAGGGACGGACACTTGGGCAACTTTAATCCGTGTTGCCTTTTGTTTCATGCTCCCTACTTCAGAGAAATGAGGTGGTCAGACTTGTGTGTACACTAAACACTGTCTGGTGGCGTTCCCACACACTTTCCTCTACGATGGAAATGACTGAATCACTGAAGTCAAGTGCACAGCTAAAGTGTTGACTGATTCTTATGGTGATTTTGAAGAAATCTTTTGTAATATTAAGGGGTGCTGGATTGTGTGTGATGGTTTTTTGTACAGTAGTAATTTGTAGGCTCATTTATGAATTTGCTTTGCACTTTGCAAAGTGTTTTTTATCAAGTAGAAATTGCTTTTGGAGAGCAAGTGTTAATATTTGTAACAGATTAACATGTCAAATAGAAATTTCCTCTGGTTTTGTAAAGGTTGTGTATAAATAGTCTCCACACAAAGTACTGTTGATGCACTTAGGATTTTGTTTTTATTCACATTCATAAAAAGCAGCTTTTTTACACAAGATTCTGCCTTATTTCACACTTTCACACATCACAGTCAATTATTTCTTCTTTTTTCAGTTTTACCTCTGTACACAAACACAATGGGTTTTAGTTGTGATCAAATAAAGGATTATCACAACAGAAAATGACAGGCCTCATTATTCATTTCCCTTGACTTGTGTTATCCTCCTATCCTCTTCCGGAGGTGGTGAATGAATTTGCGAGCATGGTTTGTATCATGTGTAGTTATCACTTCTGAAATGTGCGCCGTGGCAGGACCGGTTTTTCAGGTTCCTTTTGTATCATCTAATGGATGAAGTTCAAAGAGCATTCAGCGCATGAACCGGTTGATTTTAAGAGAACCAGGAAAACCTCGGTGAATAAAGCTCAACCTTCGGTTTCGGTCAGTGCGGCTGGACTCGCTCCAGAGGAGGAAGGAGAAGGGAGGGTTGCTCTGTGTTGTAACAAACAGAACGTCTCTGTGGCAAGTTCCACTTTTGGTCTCGACTACTTTTTTCCCTTTTGCGTGAAGCTATGTGACCACCATGCTCAGTTTAGACAGAGGGATTTATCACTGCGAGAGGTGAAGTCCTGGCTTTGTAGCGACATGGCAAACAGAGAGCGAAACAAAAAGATCTTACTGGAGCTCGTGAAGCTGCCGGACAACAACATGTGTGCGGACTGCGGTGCGTCAGGTAAGAGATCTGTCATCTAACAGTGTGCTGCTCATGTGGCGAAGAAAGATTCCATTATGTCATTGTGATCACAGTTTTTATTTTATGTGTGTTTCCTTCAGTGATTATCTTTGAAGATTGTAACCTGCAAAGTAATCAGATTAAATTTATCTTCTGTGAATAACAATGGACTTGAAGTTAAAATTGTGTATATATCAGACTCCAGAGGTGAAGGTAAAAGAAGGGCAACAATAAAATGGAATAAAAAAGAGTAATGTCTTTATATATATTGGTTTATGGTTTACATTTGTGGTTCATCTCGTCACTGAATTATTTTCTCCTGGTTTGTGAATGCACGGTGACTGTTCATTCTTCATTTTCTAATACCTGATTTCCCTTTTAGATCATACATGTTAACAATGAGGCTAAAAAGACGTGTATGAAGGACTAGTGCCATTAGAATATTAAAGAGGCTCAGACTTCTACTTCAAAGCTTTCCCCACTGGCTTGTTACTCATATCCTTGTGGCTGTTAAACTGTCTGAGCTCCTTTGTTCAGAGCTGTTGAGTCTTAATGGCTCAACAGACACTGGTTTATTACATTCATCTCGTTCATAGATTTTCTTCTTAGGCCGTCAAACAATATTTTTAATGAAACAAAAACTTGAATTTGAAAAAATAAACAAAGCGTTTGACTAATTGAAGTTTGTAAACTATAAAAACAAATTTCAGTGTATGATAAGTGTTATGAGGGGCCAAAACCCAAAAGTGTTGGACTCTAACAAACCTCACTGTAGTAAGTATTAAGTAAAGTACAATGGACATCAAAACTGCACGTAATTACTATAGTGCAGTATATACGTGATGGTTGAATGTAGATCCCTTGTCTTCTGCACACCTCAGATCCAGAATGGGCACCCTACAAGCTGGGTGTGTTTGTGTGTCTGAACTGCTCTGGTGTCCACCGCAGCCTGTCCAGCCACGTGAAATCCATCAGGCTGGACTTCTGGGATGATGAGCTGGTGGAGGTATACCGGCTGCTTTTCCCTCCCTGTTATTACTGCTATGACAACACAGCAATGCTTCAGGTGAAAGGATCAAACTGGAGATGTGTAATGTGTATGTGTGTGTGTCTTCTCGGGACCTGGGAAGTTCATGAAATCCAAGGGCAATGCCAGCGCCCAGGCACTGTATGAGAAAGCTGTTCCACCGTACTACTATCGGCCAAGGGAGAAGGACTCTGTGTAAGTAATTTTCCAGGAAGTTCAAATTCCTCAGAAAACCGTCTTTGTGATTGCGTAATGTCTCTGTGATAATTTGTTTGGTTGTGTGACGTTCATGACCAGCCACAGTCTGCTGACGGGGCAATCCCACAAAGAAGTTGACTATGAATATTAAAATATGTCTGAATTTCGACATCAAAGCTTAATGTGTTTGTTCCTCATCTTGGAATAGTTTCATGTTTGCTCTTGAAACCGCAGGGTCCTGAGAGAGCAGTGGATCCTGGCCAAATACGAGAGATTGGAATTCAAAGGGGAAATGAAGTATCCACCGATTCCATACACAACAGGTGATGTGTACACACGTTCTTTTTTTTGACACGTGTTAACTGCAGATCGTAAATCTCTATCAGTCTGTTTGGTTAAAAAAATAAGAACGATGTAGTTCCTCATATGCACAGCTGTGCAGGAAAAGCCTGTCCTTTGCATAATGAAGTGTGAGGGGTTATCACTGTTTGCAAAATGTCTGAATATATGAATTTTTAGAGTGAGACGTGTTTGCACTGAAGCCCCTGTGACTCAGTTGTGCTGGACTGATCCCAGGTTTCTATGAAGGGTGGCTGTGGAAGAAAGGAAAAGAGAACACGCAGTTTTTGAAGAGGAAGTTCGTGCTGTCAGAGAGACAATTCACACTGACTTACTACAACAAGGAAAATGTGAGTTCCCTGCAGCACGGGCACAGTTGACCTGCACCATGTGACACAACCAACAGTAGTTCTCTGTCTCTGACAGGATTTAAACTGTTTATACTTTAAGATTTGTAGTGATAGTGATATTCTTCAGATGTGATGTGAAGTTGATCTGATTTGATCAGTTTCCTCTGTAACTTAAAGCGCTTCCCTCCGATGCTTTAACTTCATTGCTTCTCCAAACCAGGGACAGCCAGTGGACGGAGGGATTATGTTATCGGGTTGTCCAATGACTCATGAACAAAATATCTCAAGAAGGCCTCGAGGGAATTTCAACCCATTTGGTACAAGCGTTAGGTTAAACTCAAGGATGAAAGATTCGATGTTGATGGTCAAGGTCAATGTGTCCTTGACCCTGTGAACACAATATCTCGAGACCGCTTCAAGAGAATCCTTTCAAATTTAAAAAAAATGCTCACTTAGAGTCACAGATAAACTGATTCGATTTGTGTGGTTAAAGGTAGAGGGTCAAGTTATGAAGATCTCACAAAAGAGTTTTCACTTTCACTTTTAACTGATCAGATTTCACTGGTCAAAGGTCAAACGTTACAGTCACCTCATTATTGGTTGGCGGAGGCATACCCTCTCAGGGTGGTTATTATAAATTTCTTAAAAAAACACAAATTACACTGTTAGTTAATCACTGTTGCATTTTTTATGCTCCACTTAGACCAAAACTGAAAAAAACTCACCTAATTTAATGGCGATCCAACAGTTGGATACGTGCCACTAACGAACTGATTGTCTGTATATTTGTGGTCCAGGAGTCCAAAGGGCCCAAAGCTGTGATCTCCATCAAGGACCTGAACGCCACTTTTCAGTCGGAGAAGATTGGTCATCCTCACGGGCTTCAGCTCACCTACCAAGACGCCGATCACACCAGGAACCTCTATGTCTACCACGAGAGACCTGAGGTGGGACTGCACAATATTTTTATTGCATAGGTTTTATAGTATACGTCACACTGTGGCAATAGAGCTCTGGAGAAACACTCTGTTCTTTTTTCCTTTTAGGAAATAGTCACATGGTACAACGCCATTCGCGCCGCTCGCTATGCATATCTGAAAACAGCATATCCGACTGGGAGCGATGAAGAAGTAAGAATCAGTTGTGTTTCATCCAATCCTGGAAGTGCATGCTCTTTAAATACTTGAAAATAATTAATTCATACACTTCATTCATAATTAATTCACTAGTCGACAGCACTTAGAGCAGAAACCTGCCTGTTTTTGCTTTTATGTTTTGAAGCCTTACAAAAGTGTTTTTTCTTTACATCTCTTTCACAGCTGATACCAAAGATAACGAGAAACTACCTCAAAGAGGGATACATGGAAAAGACAGGGCCGCTAGTAGGTTTCTTGTTCATGACAGTGTGTCTTAGTCGTGCATTTGAATGTGTGTTCTTGTTCCTCCTAGACACATATACACACACACTCCTATTCATGTCCCTTACCCTAACTTAACCATTACAACAAAACGCCTAATCCTGTCCATAACATAAACTTTACTCTAATGCTAGCTCTAACATCAAGTCTTAACCCTAAAACAACTTCACAACTTAAGAAAGACAAGTGAAGACACACACACACTTAGTATTATCACTTATTGATATCAAATTTTCACAATTCATGCTTTTCTTCAACAGCAGAAGGAGCTGTTCAAAAAGAGGTGGTTTATTTTGGACTCTCAAAACAGGAAATTGTTCTACTTCAAAGGCCCGCTGGTGAGGACAAACCCTTTTCTCAATCCAACTGTAACGATGGCTCTCGAGCACCGTGACCGACGTTCTGCTCGAGTGTTCATGTTCTCATCCCTGTCAATGTAGGACGCAGAGGAGTTGGGGGTAATTTTCGTCGGCACAGAGAGCAACGGTTACTCTGTGAGAGCGTGCATCCCGAAGAATGCTCGGGGAAACAAGTGGCAGTGTGGCCTGATGATGCAGACCCCTGAGCGACAGTTTGTCTTCATGTGCGAGCAGGAGAGGGAGCAGAGAGAGTGGCTGAATGCTCTCAGACAGGTCCTGTACAGGCCCATGGCGCCGCAGGACTATGCCAGTAAGAGAGGCTACGTACACAAATACATATGCAGCATTTCCTTGCCCTTAATAACGTCATCATGCTCAACCACACAACCACTGCACCGTATGTGTGTCCTCAATCCAATGCTCTGCTGTCTCGTTCCAGTTGAAGCCAACCTCCAATATAAACAATGATCTGAAGAGACGCGTGTCCACAGGACGACGGCGAGACGACTGCAGGGACTGAGCCACTGCAGCACAGCAGAGGAACCTGCTGACAGCCCGGACTCTCATCTCTGTCTTAGAGTAAAACATCATGAACCATGGCCGACTGTGCCACAGTCTGGATTAACCTCCATTTACCCACTTCAACTGACACTCGACCAGATGGTAACGGACTGACGGACTTCAGGAAGCACTGTATTAATATGTAAAATCCACTCATGACCAAATATACACTCCTGTCTTTGAAAGAGTGTCAGGGCCAAGCATGTGGGAGAAAATGCTCTTCCCCACCTGTCACTAGATTATAGTAACAGAATAGATGTTACCATCCCTGCATGATATTATGCTATTTCATATGATCATCCTTGTTTTGTTTTTATACTTTAAATTTCCTGAGGAATAAAGCATATATTGTTCGTGGTGAACATGTTTCATGACGTTATTATTAATAAAATAATGCGTGTGGTTTGATTCATAGACTACATGTATGTTAAGAGCCTGTTTGATGGACTTGGGTCTCCAGTTTTCTGTATCCAGAGTTTTCTCATTTGTAATAAGTGTTTTCCAAATGCACACAGACAGCATTTGAACATTTAATCAGAATAATGTATCTGCTCACCCAAACCGGTTGAGGCAGATTGCCGCCCACATTGAGTCTGGTTCTACAGGTTCCTTCCAGTTAATGAGGGAGTGCCACCTCAACTCTTGCATTTCTCTATAATCTAAAAGGTCTCGACCTTACTATGGAAAGTTTCTTGGGACAACAGTTATCAGATGGCGCTATAAAAATTGAATTGAATTGGAAAACAGTCTGTAGAAAAAAGAATGTGTATTTGTCATCGACCCACATTATACGATCTAAAGTCACATGTATGAATCATTATATTCTGAATGCTTTATAATCCTAAATTTCCCTCAGGATCAATAAAATGTCTGTCTCTGTCTGTCTGTCTGTCTGTCTGTCAAATATTTTAGTTGCAGTTCCACCTCTGGGCGCCAGGGAGCAGCGTAACGCGTTTCTAAACGTCGGCTGAGGTTTGTCCTGCGCGGCTCGCTGTACTTGCCGGGTACTGGAGGTCAGGATCGCGTATGTAACGTCCACTGCCAAAAGCTACGAAAGCGCCAAAAGCAGCGAGTTTAACGTGAAGCGACGCGCACGACTTTTGAACCCTTGCCCCCGCTGGGCCGATGAGCCGCCAGCGGTGAAAGCAAAAGCTCGCGTATAGAACCGAGGCGCCGCCGAACCCTGTGCGTCCGGTTTGTCCTACAAAGGCGCCGGGAGTTTGACAGCGGCGGGGACGCGAGTGCGCAGGCCTGACGGGTCAACGGGGGACACTACATGAGACGATAAAAAACGCGTGTGTTTGTTACCCGAGAGGAAAAGAAGCTCCACCATGAGGAAGGACGTGAGGATTCTGCTCGTAGGGGAACGTAAGTGGCAGGTGTCCGTAACCCCGAGGCGCTGGGACGCAGTGTTAGCTAGCATGCTAGTGAGGGAGCTAATGCTACTGCTACCAGGGGATTGTAGTTGCATGTGGCTGACAATCATACAGAGGCTGTGGTTTGTTCAACACCGGGACGGGCTTCTGCCTGTGTCTGGTGTCCTTCGGTGGATGATGGCTGAATGTCATCGGTGTTTCCATGTGTTAGCACTCAGACCTCCACACAGTCCGAGGACGGGGGGCTGCCACAGCTCCACATCCTCCCCAGGGGGTCGTTGGTTCACAATTTGTAAAGCTGAATATGTTGATGCACTTAAAACACATCGTATAATCAAACACGTGGGAATTAAACAGATCAGATTACAAATACTTTTAGAAACAAGGTTTAATTGTATTATATGTTACTGTAATGTCAATCAGGTACACAGAAAATAGTTGTCATCATCAATTAGTCTGTTGATATTTCTATTCGACTATTTCCAAAGTCCAAGGAAGGAGCTGGACGATTTGGCCAAAAACGATATCAAGATACAAATTTAAATAGTTCATATCGGTGGATATCGGTACTTATCGTGATAAATGTCACACGGTTATTCCTTAAAAGATTAAACCGATAATTGTGCCTGAGTGAAGGTTGTGGTTTCAAACGTTTTACAAACCAAAATCTTCAAATCCGAGGTAGAGCGCTTATGTCTTATCCTCACTCTGCTTGCATAATGTAGAAATATAATATCCATGTTTATTTAACCTTTTGTTGAATTGAATTTGATGAAAAATATTGCCCAGCCCTAGCCCAAGGTGATGTTTCCATTATTACTTATTTAATTTGAATAGCATTGATAAACCCAAACATATCTTGTAATATCCTGTAAGATAAAGGATTGCAACAAAGCCTCCTGCTTGAGAACCTGTGACAAGAGAAAGTTTGGCATCTTGTATTGAAAATTACCCTAAAATAATATTGTAAATAGTTTCCTGATACACTTCCCGTTGATCGACTAAAGCTCCAGTTGGCATTGAGATGAAATGAATGTTGAGCAGAATAATGATTTGTATCTCAGCCTTTTAATGGTGCAGTGAGAGCAGAGTTAAATAACCCTAAACTGTTATTTAACTCTGTTTCACCTTGAGTGTGTGTTCTCTTCCAACTACATGTGTGGTCAAGACTATATATATTTCAGCCATGTCTATGCATGTCCTTCACTGCCTCTTTAGGCGAGTTGGCACTGAGCAGCCACAATGCTGCAGGCCCACTTCAGTGGTGTGAAGTTGTGTGAGTAGGTGGCAGAGCTCTCCTGTTAAGAGTGATCCGTTAGAAATAATGGGAAAATTCACAGAGAGTGAACTGGTTTTATTTGATCAATAGATAAAAATACAAAGATATTCAATTTGCAATAATATCCAACAAAGAAAATCTGTAAATTCCTACATTTGCATGAAGTGGAGACTCTTGTCTACTGCCCTTTACCCTCCTCACTGTTATCTGCTCCCTGTCACTTGACACATTACCCAGAACGCTGCTTTAAAAAGAGGCATGTCACATGTTAATGACACATGGTCTTTAAAATATGAGTGTGTTACCAGATTTCTATAAAATTATTTTTCCTGTATCCTTCCCCTGTGTACAGCCAAAGTGGGGAAGACATCTCTGATTATGTCTCTGGTCAGTGAAGAGTTTCCTGATGAGGTAAGTGTCTTCAGATCATCAACACATGGATAGAAATGGTCATTATAGCCGTGACGTGTATACACACAATCGGAATATATATAGATGCATGTAATATTCATTTGGGATACTTGCCCTTTGTCTCCCAGGTTCCCCGCCGAGCTGAAGAGATCACCATCCCAGCTGACGTCACCCCAGAGAGGGTGCCCACACATATTGTGGACTACTCAGGTAAACCCTCCACGGCTACGCAAACTATGTCCATCCATTAGTAAAACAGAGTGCCACTCATCTAATGACAGATGATAACATTTTTGACCTTATAAGCACTGGCAAAAAAAACAACCAATTGTTAATTACAGAACAAACCTAATGATCCTCACTAAATATTAATAATTAATCAAGTAGCAGCTATGTAATATACTATACCAATGTTTATTTTTGAAATAATTTAGAAGCAGAACAGTCGGACGAGCAGCTGTATCAAGAAATATCCAAGGTTGGTTTGACTTAACTCTTCCGCTCATTTGTTCTCCTAATGTCTCAATCCCAAACATGTCTCATGTGCATCCCACTGACTCTGCTGTTTGTCTTCATAGGCAAATGTTATTTGCATAGTTTACTCCGTCAACAACAAGAAGTCCATTGAGAAGGTGAGCAAGGTTTCTAGCTGTGCCTTCAACGCAGTTAATTAAGTACTTAACTGCAGTATATCCATTCATGAAACATGATGCCTCATGTGACAGTCATCTTAATCTGTGAAAATCAACTGGTGGTGGTAATGAGTGTCCTCTACAGTGTTTGATGTTGTGCTTCCATCCTCTAGGTGACAAGCCACTGGATTCCCCTCATAAATGACCGGACGGATAAAGATAGCAGGTGTGCTCATGTCTGTCTGTCTGTCTGTCTGTCTGTCTGTCTGTATTCCCTGCATATAACATGCATGTGTCAGTTTTGCATCTGCAATTTTATCTGCATCCTATGTTGTTTTGTCCGATCAACAATCCAAAATCTTTAATAAATCTGGTCAGATTCAATAAAAAAAAGAGAAATCCAGCAAATCCTCACATTTCAGAGGCTTCATTTCTGGCTGATTTGCAAAAAAATCCCCTTAATCTGCTGAACTTCTATTTGCAGATTATTTGCAGATTAGTTGAGCTAATCGTTAGGGTTAACAGTTAATGTAATAATAACTGGTTTTAATAAATGACAGGGTACCATTAATCCTGGTGGGGAACAAGTCGGACCTGGTGGAACACAGCAGCATGGAGACCATCCTGCCAATCATGAATCAATATCAGGATATCGAGACCTGTGTAGAGGTAGGAGATCAATCCCAAACAGATTCAACCGCACACGCACACAAATTGATTAGTATATGTTGGATTCACTGATTAAGAGATGTTAAAGTGATGAGGCACTCAAGAGCAATGAAGTGGCCAATGAAACTTGAAAAACTGATGGAAAATTCAATACTAGCAGACGCTGTCATTTTGAGCCTGGCTGTGTGCAGGACAGATTAGCCCCCAGCTGCTCTCAGACTGCAGTGCAGCTCCTGACTCAATTCACTCTCTGACTGAGTCGTTAAAAGGTTTATGATTCCGCACCCTCTGCTCCGAGGCCTGCTGACCGATGGACTGTGAGTTTGTTGGAAGACACTGGCCCATTGTCGCTATTCAATTCGAGTTTCCCTCTGTCGCATGATATGCCTCAGTTATGCCCTCCAGGACTGGATTAGTTCCAGAGTAATAAGAAGGTCAGAGGAGGATGTGAGGGAAGGCACATACGCAGTGGACACAGCTTGGGACAGTCACACAGCTCGTGAGAGTGGGACTCTGATGAAAACACCCAGTGTTACACCATTGTTGAATTCAAGTGTAATTGAAATCAAAATAGTAAAAACCGTGGTGATCATTGAAGGCTGCTCTCAGTCGTGTTATTTACACCCATGTGCTTTGTTTCCTCAGTGCTCTGCCAAAAACTTGAAAAACATCTCTGAGCTGTTTTATTACGCCCAGAAGGCCGTTCTGCACCCGACAGGACCCCTGTACTGCCCAGAGGAGAAGGAGGTGAGGTCTATACATTCGACATAGGAGGAAAAGCCCATTTGTCGTGAATGACAGTAACATTAACTTTTTTGGTGGAAGTTCTAAACCAGGACCCCGACACTGAAGCAGCTTAATTCAGACATTATTCATTTCCCCACTGTGATGTCAAAGTTAAATGTTAAAGAAATAACTTAATTTCAATTTTTCCCAGAGCTCAGCATCCAGAAATGCACCAGTTGTAGGAAATCATCAAACTTTAAGATAACTAGATCATACAGATCTGAAGCGCCTGTAATTGGGTGTCTTTGTTAACAATTATTATCACCAGGCAAAAAAGTTGTAAACTGAAGAAAGTCTCTCATGTTATGCATGTTCCAGTGAGTGATGTAGCCAGCATTTATTTTGGTATCAGATAAGTATGTAATATTAGAATTATCAAATAGTATAGTATCTTTAAAGTTAGCTGCCATAATTTAAATCTCTGTTTATTACAGAAATACATATAACCGCCTAAATGAATGCATTCTTTGTGTGTTACAGCTGAAGACCTCTTGCATTAAGTCTTTAACTAGAATCTTTAAAGTGTCTGACCTTGACAACGACGGAATCCTCAATGACAATGAGCTCAACTTCTTCCAGGTAACGTTTTCCACTTTAATAGAAGTTTTCATTTAGTTGTGCAATATCATATAATTATAATTATAATAAAGAGAAATGGCTGGACTGGTTTTGGATTGCAGATTTAGACATGGATCTAATGAATGAGCTTCCTAATGGAAACTGTGTGACATTTCTTTTTATTTCTGTTTTTATATAGAGAACGTGTTTTAATATGCCACTGGCACCACAAGCCTTAGAGGATGTAAAGAACGTGGTCAGGAGGAACATGGGAGACGGAGTCAAGGACAATGGACTCACACTCAAAGGTCAGAGTCAAAGGTTTTCTTATTCCTTCTTCTCTCTTTCTCTTCACTACTTATCTCTCTGCATGTCCCGTCATCTGTCCCCTTTCAGCTTATCTTTTCAGTCCCTTCTCGTTCTTTCCCATATTCATCGACCTTTAAATGCTGACCCTCTCTTACTGGCTCGCTGTCGCAGGCTTCCTGTTCCTGCATACGCTCTTCATACAGCGAGGTCGACACGAGACCACCTGGACCGTGTTGAGAAGGTTTGGTTATGACGATGACCTGGAACTCACGCAGGAATACCTGTACCCCATGTGAGTCTGACACATTTGAAGGTCATTTCTAATTTAGGTCGAGTGGAGATTGCAACGGGGTAGATGCAGGAAAATGGAGCTTTTAATGTTGTTTAATTTGCTGGTTGATGATCATGTTAATGAAATTAAAGTTCTTAGTCTTCTCATCATAAAATTGCTAAAGTATAATAATGCATTGATTTCTACACTGAGGAAAACGCAGCATAGCTAAACTTAATGCTGTCACTATACAAGCCCGGTTATCTTTACCATCTGAAGTGGTTGAAGCACATTGTTTGTTCCTCTGTCACTGCAGCCACATCAGAAATCTCAGTCGGTGCCTCTGAGCTCTCTGACAAATTAGCATTTGTGTCTGATCATGTTTTCCAGGATAAAGATCCCTCCAGACTGCACCACGGAGCTTAATCACAACGCTTACCTCTTCCTCCAGAGTGTGTTTGACAAGCACGACAAAGTGAGTGGTCAGATTTCTAAAGCTTTCATGTTCTTGAACATACATCTGCAGCCTTTTCATTTTATTAAGGTATAAATAGTGTTTCTTTGAAAATATCTGTACTATTCCTGTTTATAATACAATACAATTTTTTTTCAGGGATAACCACTTTTATGTTTTGTGTCACTTGTCGACCTTGTTTTTTTGCATCCAGACTTTGTTCAATTGCTCAAATGTCTGTTGATTTATCTGCACTTTGAATTTTCCAGGATAGAGATTGCGCGCTGTCGCCAGAGGAGGTGAAGGACTTGTTCAAAGTGTTTCCCTACATGCCATGGGGTCCAGATGTCAACAACACTGTTTGCACTAACGACCAGGGATGGATCACGTACCAAGGATACCTCTCGCAGTGGACGTGAGTGTGGAACATGTCTATTAATAAACATGTGCTCCTGTTTGTGTCTATGACTATAGGACGTGCATCATTCGTGTTTATGCTGATGGTCTAACACGTGTAAATCTGAAACCAATGCTCCTGGTGTCTTCTGTGTTTTCTGTGGCAGGTTAACAACATATCTAGATGTACAGCGTAGTTTAGAGTACTTAGGTTACCTGGGCTACTCCATCATCTATGAACAGGAGTCCCAAGCCGCTGCTATTACAGGTGAGAAATTTACATACTTTTGTGTTGATTGTTTGGAAAATAAAGTACCAAATATTAGTTATTAAAGTTTCACTGACGAGTACCGGTTTTAAAAGTTTTTATCTTGTCTTTTATTTGCTAAGTGAGAAATGAAAACATGAATATTGCAGCATTTTTCCATTGTTCATTGTCTTTCCTTCCCTTCCACGTTCATTCAGTGACGCGCAGCAAGCGGATTGATCTCCAGAAGAAACAGACCCAGCGCAGCGTCTTCCGCTGCAACATTCTGGGGGCACGTGGTAGTGGGAAGAGCGGCTTCCTCCAAGCTTTCCTGGGCAAAAATCTGCAGGTCAGCAATGATTTAGCTAAATCTGTTTTTTAATTGCGTGTCGATTTAGTTGTGATATTTTGAGATGTTTGTTTCTGTGCTTTTTCCACTCTCAAAAGCTTCAAAGTTGACAAAGATGAATCAAACCACTGTTGAAGTGGACTAGCTCACAAACATATAAAAAGCTGTGATGTTTCTTTTCATCTGCAGCATCAGAGGCGGATTAGAGAAGACCACAAGTCCCTCTATGCCATCAGCACAACCTATGTGTATGGTCAGGAGAAGTACCTGCTGGTAAGCACCATTCACTCAGTTAATCATGTGGTCGTCTTCTCTTTGGATTTTTGTTACATAATCTTTGTCTATTTCACTTTACTGCAAATCAGCATTAGTCCTCTCCAAAATGTTAATCTATCCATCTGTACACTCCCTCTCTTTCTGCTCGCTCTCTTGTCGCCGCACTAAAAGCTCCATGAGGTGATGCCAGATTTTGACTTCCTGTCAGAGGAGGACTTAGCCTGTGACGTGGTCTGCCTGGTGTATGACATCAACAGTCCAGACTCTTTTGAATACTGTGCCAAAGTGTACAAGGTGTGTAGATGTCATTTGTTTCATAAGACACCTGAATGTTTATTTCTTGTTTATGGACTTGTAACATTGATTGCTTGTGTTTGGCAGCAATACTTCATTGACAGCAAGACGCCATGTGTGTTGATCGCGGCCAAGTCAGATCTACATGAAATACGGCAGCACTACAGCCTTTCACCGCACGAGTTCTGCCGTAAGCACAAGCTTCACCCCCCCCAGCCGTTCACGTGCAACACCACCGACGCACCCAACAAAGACATCTACACCAGACTCACCACCATGGCCATGTATCCGTGAGTATTAGAGCCCTGTTTTTGGTTTCACTCTTTACACCTCGGAGACTCCTGCATCTGTATGCACGTGCCTTTTCCTACTTTTACCTAGAGATGTTCCCACACCAATTCCTGCATCGCAAATGCCTCCGATACTGCAGAATAATGTTGGTCAGGCATCTGCAAGTATGTGAATCTTTGCACCAATTTGAAATCACAATACTGTTTCGCTGTTCTGCCGCAGCCAGGTGCTGTTTTTAGAGCGACTTTTTTCATGCTGGAAAGTCCCACAAGTAAAACTGGGACCAAATGCAAGACGGAAATTTCTGATCGGTAGACGGTAAAGTCCAGGTATTAGTATCGGACAGAGGAAAATGGAAACGGAACCATTTTCCTCTCTCCTGGGAGTACCAGCACAGGGAGTGATATTTTGCCCTTTCATATTTTTTTGGAATCATCTACCCATTGCAATCAGCTACTCAATATATATATACATAGATGTTTTCTTGTCTATACTTTGGTTAAGATGCAGGTAAATAGCAGCAGTTAAGGTTTCAGCTCAGAGTAAGGTCCTCCTTTGGACCTTGTGGTTAAACAAGGTTGAGGTTTTTATTCACCTGGTTCTGGCCTCCTCCTCTTCCTACCCCTCTTCCTCTTCCTCTTCCTCCTCCTCTTCTCTGTCTGTTATGTGGTGCGTAATGTTTTTTGTATGGTGGTGAATACACGCATTTTTGTGTGTTTTTTCCACAGTCACGCCCGTCACCGCTGCATGTGTCCCTGCAACAGGTGCACCTATTGCCTGTGTCAGAAACTCCTCAAGTTGGAGCTGCTGCGCAATATAAAGGCTCAACTCCGCAGGGTCGTTTTCAACAGGTTCATACATAGAAATAGCTTTAGTGTTTTAACATAGTGTCGTTCCTCCTCTCTGTCTCCCCCCCCTCGAGTTGGACCTCCAGGGCGGGTCACAGAGGGGCTCCTTCCTTCACCCAGGCTCTCTAACAGTGGTGATGGAGACAGCTCCTCTGCGCTCTTTCCTTCTCTGCTCGTCAGTGGTCAGATTTACACAACATATCCACTGCAGGGAAAATACTTAATGTTGCGTTGTGATCTCTTGTGCTAAAGTAAGATGTTGAATATTCCTTGTTTGGGGGGAAATTCTCCTTTTGTTTTCTGTTGCGTTCCAACATCAGCTGCACCTCAACAAGTTGGATGCTTGTTGACGAATAATTATCATTGGTTGCTGTGGTCTCATCAAAACTTCAACAACCTGTCTCAGACGTCATTGTTTCACCTGTTAGCATTTGGACTCTCTCTCTTATTGTTTTAAACTAGGTTAAATATTCATAAAAGTTTTTAACTTGTTCTTAAACAGCTAAATTAGGAGAAACTCTTAAGAATAGAGGATGTGAGTAATTTTGCTGATAACTCTAGTTCCTTAGTCTGAGAGGTTAGAGCCAGACCAGAAGACTTCCTTACAGTCAAATGCTGCAGCTATTAGTGAGCTGAGATATAATTCACTTTCACACATCAGTCATGCTGAGTGTCTTGGTCTCTGCTCCAGCTCCAGCGAACCCACCTGCTCGCTGCACAGTCTCTCACAGAAAAGTGTGTCCATGCTGTGCCGGCTAACACACAGGCTGCTTGCCAGGGAGGTAACAGTGTGTCAGAGGCCATGTTAAAATATGCATGACGTTAATTTGCTTGTGAAAACACTATACTAATAATACTTACTTCAAATGTCCAATTGGATCAAGAAAAAGAGAATTTGAAAAATGTTGTCTCCTTGGGATGAATGTCCTGGGGAGGTCAGAGTATATTTAATTCTTCATTTCTTTTTTTATAGAATTTTATAATGTTAACATTACTATAATATTCCATCTTCATTCTGATCTGCTATTAAAATTTTTGTCATTTTGACCACAAATTAGGTCCGATCACAAAGGACTAGAAGAAAGTTAATGTGTTTTACCCGATGAAACAGTGATTCTAGTGGTGAAAGTTGACTATTGCATGTTACAAATGGACATGAACCTTTTATTTCTGACATCTCCCTCCCCTGTCCTGCAGTGGATATGCAAACAGTAAATCTTGACTAACGAGCATTGTATTTGCATAGAAAATGAGAGAAATACAACCAATTTCAATGGTTTGTGTTTCATTCAGACAGAAAACATCATTGATGTCTGCATGTTTGTCCTGTGATTTTATTTTTAGATTTTTCTTGTCCATTTCTCTATTGCACCAACTTTCTTCAGTGATGAAAAAGTGCTGGATTGATTTGTCCATGATGTTTTCAGTCTTCCTTTCCATTCCTAACACTGAAGTCTGCACCTACAGGAGACTCCACATTTTGTTATTTGTCTTACTTAACTTGTATCGACACCAAAATCATAACTCTTGTTCACCTGTTCTCCTGTGGGTTAAGATTTCATTAATTTTTACAATGTTTCCTGTTTTAAATTTATTGTCATGTCATTTCATTCTGTTTTCCCATTTGTTTTCCTTTCACCCTGTAGGTGTTCACACGCATGTTTCTGGCTGCCCTTCTTTCTTTTCCTCCTGCATGTGGTCATCCGCTGCTAATCTGCCTGTTGTTTATATTGCATGGCTCATCTGTTCCCCACCTTTCTCTCCACAACCAATGGCATGTCTTCATTAAAAATAATGCCACCTATTGGCATACAGGATTCTCTTTAGTCCATTTCCACGGTGAAGAGAGCTTGGTGTTGTGAATAAGACGGGAGCTTTAATGGCCGTGAGCTCAGGGTTTGAGTGGCTGTGTTTACTGTTAGATTGCTCAGTCAGGTGTCATATGTTTAATGATTTTATCCCACATTGCCTGAACGTTTGCCAGCGCATGATCTCTTTGCTCATGCCTTTATTAATCTCTGTTGCTATTAATAGCATGACCCCAAACAGGCCAGACCAGGCAGTGCAAGGGGCCGACACACCCCAGGGAATTCCCTATGTGTTTTCTGAAAACAGGGTTTGTTATGGGTGTTTCATTTTATTTAAAACGACATAAATTCAGTTGACATTGTAATCAAAGTCATTTTGTGGGCAAAACTGAATGAACCAAAATTACATGGAGCAATAGTACCAATAGTCCCAAGCCAGCGTTTTTTTAAAAAGATGAGAAATTAACCAAGCAAGAACCGCAAGTCCCTCAAACTCAATCATGACTTTACGCCCTGTTCAATTTGAGTAATTGAAACCAAACTTAAGGGAAATCTCAGCCCTTGAACATTCATCGGTGTGACATGAACTTAAACTAGAGCCATGTCCCATCCTCCTCCATGTGATCGATAAAGCAGCCGGTCACTAGGACGTGATTGAAATGCTTTGGTGTCACTTTTTTGGAGCCGTCACGTCGTCCATCTTTACAGTACAGTCTAGAATTTGTGGATTAATAATCAATCACACCAGAGCTGCCAGTTTCTTTAAAATATGCAAAGGATAATCTAGGGGGAAAAGTGGGACCTGCTTAGAGTCAGAGAGGTACTTTATTTTCAAAGAAACTTGTACTCGAGGGAGCAAAATTTGACCCAGCGACAAAGAGATCTATAGCTTTTCTAGTCTGGCTGCCCTGTGGTGTGTACAGTTTGGATATGTGATGTGTGTGTTTGTGTGTGTGTGTGTGTGAAGCTTTTCATTGTTTGAAGTGTGCAGTGACATTTGACGAGGTATGGTTGCACTTGTGCTTTTAAGGTTTTGGGGGTGAAGGACGTTCCCACTTTTCGTGCTGGTTAGAGCTGGTGATAATGATGACATTGAGGTTGTGTGTGCTTGCGTGTGTGTGTGTGGGGGGGGGAGCTGCCTGCTGTCAGAGGAGGATTTCAGCCTGACACAGCAGGTTGCAGCTGTCTCCAGCGTGGAGGGGTCCGTCTTTATGGAGGGCTCTGCTGTGCAGCTAGTTCCCTCAGACAGGTAAAGGCAGAACCCACGTCCACAGAGAAGGATGACTCCATTAACACCTAATGGCAAAATGCACCTCGAATTCAGATTGTATCTAGATATGATTTAGACCGTGTATATTAATGTGTCCAAATTGAGAGCTGAAGACCAGCTCGAGGTAGTTTTACTGGTTTTACTGATAATGTCATTTTAACAGTTTTGATCAATGTTGATATTTCTGTTCTGAATGGTCGCAGAAGAGCTAGTTACTGGAGTCTTATTGGTTAAAGGCTACTCAAGGGAACACAAATGACCTGCACGTGTGTGTCTATGTGTGTGTTGTAGGTTTAACCGTTGACCAGTCAGTGCTGGGCCCTGACCAGCTGCTGCAAGGTTTTATTTTGCAGGCTGAGGTCCCAGCTGAAGCCACACGCCAACGTTTAGATTTCTCTGTTTGTGCTTTGCTGACTCCTCCTTTGCTTTGGGCTTAACTCACCTTGACTAGTCTGTGTAGTTCTCCACTGTTTGTGGTTCCCTCCCGAGCAGCTGGAGTTGTGTGTCATCGAGGAGGTTTTAATTTCAAATCTTTACGGTGCTCAGCAGATGTCAAAGTTAACTTAAATGATTCAAAGTCATGAATTCACTTGCGCTCTATATTTTTGATTCAATTTCACGCTGTTATTGTTGCAGCCCTTCACTTAATATCTCACCATCCATCTCTGATTCAATATTGATTTCCTCTGATCTTGGACTCTGAGATGTGGATATGCAAATACCTATCTGTTAGATTCCTTCAATATTGACTAATCGCTATTTGAAAAAACTTGATAATTGTCTTCTCGTTGCCGTCGTCTTCAAACTCTAAACTGACTGAATTGAATATTGCTTTGTGTTTTCTTGCCTCTGCGAAATATCTAGTATTTAATTAATCGCAAAATATTTTGTGTTTTCCTCTTTGGTCAATGACACCTCCGGGGCTCTGTACTATTTTTTATTTTTTCCCTGCCCCGCAGCTGCTTCTCAACTATTCCCCCCCCCTACTGCGTCATGATTTAGTTTTGTTCCCTAAAACAAAACCAAAACAAAAGTCAAGAGAAATGTGTTCCTCTTTCAAGCTGGTGTCACAGGGCACTGATAATGGCCATTTATCCTCCTGATTGAGGAAGTTTTAACAGGAGAGGGCAGATGACTTTGTTTTGTCTTTGTCGTCCCACTGTGGTTTTTACAAATGGATAAAATACTTTAACTATTGTTTTATGCTGTCTCCTCACCTGCTTCCTGTTTCGTTCCTCCTCCTCACAGACACATGGCTCAGGCAGACCTGAAGAACTCCACCTTCTGGCTGAGAGCGAGCGTCGGTGCCACCGTGTTTGCCGTGCTGGGCTTCGCCATGTACAGAGCTCTGCTCAAACAGCGGTGATCAGACAGCATGACACAGCTACGTCCCCCCCCCCGGGTCCCTCTGTTGACTTTGCTCATCCCCTTCTACCTGAAAGACTCTCAAAGACTTGACTTACCAAACGACCAGGCTCATCGCCTCAACCTCCTCCCGTCATCCCCGAACAAGATCAAAAATCCTCGGTACATTTTATATGCAATTTAAAAAAAAAAATAAAGAGTTTGGGTTATTTTTTTTGTGTTTTAATGTTGGGGAAAAGGTGGACAGCCTCATTTGAAATATCACTTGTCAATCACTCTGTTAATGCTGACAGTCTGTGATCTGTTGGCAAGTTCGGATCAGATCCTACACCAGCTCCTGGAGGTTTTTCGGCTGATTCAGTTTGGTTTTCCCCCTCAGGTCAGTATTATGAGTTAGATGGTTGGAGAGCAGAGAGAAGCAGCCATACAGAGAAACACCACAAAGGGACGTGAATCTGTTTTTAGTTGTGTATATGCAGTATATCATGTATGTATTCCTTAAACAATTTTAGGAGCAGCCCCGTAGACGGCATCACAAGCCAGAAGCAACAGGGTGTTAGTACGAACAGCGCTACATCTAACACTGGAAAATGTCATGCACTTGTTTATTTTGCGTGTTAATTTATTAACCTGTTTCTTTATTTTTTCTCGTCGGTTAAGTGCATGAGATGGAGGGACTTACATTTTCTATGTATTTTTGTATTTAGTATTATCAAAGCTGTCCTCGTGGTTTATCATTTATGACTTTCCACTTCATTTTTTTTTTTTTTTTTCTGGTTTTCAAATAGAGCTTTGTCCCTCATATTATATTTTTATGAATTTAGAGGCACCATAGAGCAGGGGTTATGCTATTAACAGCCATTCAGCTCACCTCCTCCACCTTAAAACCAAGGAAGTGTTTCTCGTCAATCTCTCTTCCGAACATTTAAAATGGAGAATTGTATCTGGTACAGCCGTACGTGGGTTCCGGACGAAACGACTGCTAATTTAACAACAAAATAAAGTGGTTTTAAATATCTGTAATAAAAGACATTTACACCCTCTGATGTGTTTGTGTGTCCTTGAAGAGCAGTGGCGGAATCAGTGGTTTCAAAAGTAGATGTGTATCGATTATCTCCGTGAACTGGAACTTTACAGAAGCAGAATGGAGAAGTGGGTAAGTGATGAGGTTTTGAACGATTCAGTTTTCAGAGAACCCGAGGAGGAAGTCGCACCACAAACAGGTAGACAGAAATAATACAGACGGTAGCTGCCGTGTGAAATTACTGTCGAGTGAGGGCTATCATGTCTGTAGATGGGACCAGGTTACTGTTCGAAGGCTTCCTGCAGAAAAGAAAGGACTCTATCGTAAGTTGTTGCATTTTATGATATTTAATGTGCTTATATGAAACCTCAATTTTTGAAGATCATTTTGAAACGTTTCCTTAGAAAATGCTATGGGCCACGTACTGGTTCAGGCTTCAAAATACAACCTTGTTCTTCTACACCAAGAAGAATGGCAGTGCTGTAAGTGGACAAACATACTGTGATATAATGTTGATGTTGAAGAACTGCACTCTCCTCACAAACCCATTAAATGATGCTCAATGTGATCTAAATAATTGCTTATTGTTCTTTTTAAGATGTAAACGATATACATGTCATTTCTATTCTTTCAGTCACACTTGCGAAGCTATTACTACATTTACACAGTAAGTCCTCCATTATATACAGGTCATTGGAAATACTTTGTAGCGAAAGTATTTTTAATACTTTACTCTGTTACTGCATTTTTTTTTTGTTATATGGTGCAGTACGTAACATGAAATGTATATACATAGAAATACTCAAGTGCAATTACCACAATGTATGTGAGAGGTAAATGCAGATAACTTGAGTAATTCCATGTCACCGTTTCATGTCATGTTATATTTATAGGCAAATGTATCATTAATTAATTTATAATTTACCTTTACTTCCTTAATTGATGTATTATTATGTACAGCTTTGCCCAACAGCATAGAGTTGCATTTAATACCTATTTTAGCAGAATTAAAGCACCGTTTACACATCAATATGTATAATTCAATAAATATATGTATAATACGATTAGTACTCTCAGTATGTTTTGATGTTAATACTTGTAAAAGTATTTCTACCTGAGTATCCACAGGATCTGTCCGCCTCTTGGTGCAGGTGCAGTCGGTGCGAGAGGTGCAGAGAGCGGACAGCAGCCGCTTCATGTTCGAGATCGTCATGAAAAACGGAAAAAAGAAAATGTTGGTGAGTCTCCACTGAGGTCATGTTCCCTCAATTCATGTAAACCGTGTGGCAGGTTTGATTCCAGGGTCCTGCTCCACTCACGTTCTGTCCACCTTTGCCCCCATACCACTATGTGTGTCTCTGTCCATCCGTGTGTGTGTGTCTGACTGCCTTCATACCCTTGTGTGTGTGTGATTGTTTGTGTGTGTGTGTCTTTTTGTGTCTGTCTGTCTTTCTGTGTGTGTGTTTGTCTGTCTGTGTGTGTCTGTCTTTCTGTGTCTTTCTGTGTGTGTGTGTTTGTCTGTCTGTGTGTGTCTGTCTTTCTGTGTCTTTCTGTGTGTGTGTTTGTCTGTCTGTGTGTGTCTGTCTTTCTGTGTCTTTCTGTGTGTGTGTGTGAAGGCAGCAGAGACAGCAGATCTCAGACAGCAGTGGGTAGAACAGCTGTGGAAGTCCATGCATCTCTCCGGCTGTCGGATCTCAGATGTCTCACCCAGACAGTAAGTAGGAGGAAGACTTGTGTTTACATGTTTCCACTGGACTTTAACTATTTTCCTGTATTCTGATTGTCACAGAAAACTGTCAGCACGGCTGCACACGCGACAGTCTGACAGGCTGTGACCTTCGCCCTCTCTCTCCTCCTCAGCTTTGAAGGGCGCGAGCAGCGAGACGGACTGACCAGCACGATGAGGTCCCAGCCCGTTCGGCCCCTCTCAGCCCCGACTCCTTCCACCCAGAGCCCCCGTGAAACCAGGAGTGTGGCCCTCGCCGTCCGCCTGCCTCAGGAGCCGAACAGCGAGGAGGCCGTGTACGAGAACTTCCCGTCAGCCTGCAAATACCAGCAACTAACTGGTAAACTTTCAATTGATTTTAGAGCATCACCAGTCTAGAGCCGAGTGGATCTTGTGCTGAACTCATTTGTTTCCAGGTGGCGGTCTCAACGTCCCTCAGAGGTCCAGTGGGTTGAGCAGTGCACAGGGGAGACCAGAGGGAGACTATGATGTTTTACCACTTCGAATCAGTATGATCTTAAAAATACTTCATCAGCATCTAAATAACACAACATGCAGCAGAACACTGGTTTAACTGACACCATCATAAACAATGTCTCCTCAGAGAAATGTGAGATCGGCTTTTCCACACAGAAGAGCGAGGTCGTGTATGACACGCCTCTGTCTTATAGGCCTGCTGGATACCAAGGTGAGATTATTTTAACACTTATGCAAAGAGCTCTACACAGACTGAGTTACACCAACATAATGATCTCGTCGTTCCATTTCAGACCCAGCAGAGAGCATCTACGACGTACCCAGCGCAATACTGCGGGTGAGGCCTGCTCAAGCAACAGGTAACTAGAGTTATACTCGGAGAACCATTACCTCGTACTAGGAATACATATTCTACTAATAAAGTACAATGACTTCAGTAATGGCTACATTTTGAAGTATTATATGATGATCCAGGGATTTGTTGTAGCAGTAGTGAGGCCTCACCTGGTCGGTGCATGAAGTGGAAGTCGAACAACTATTTAGATATTCTAGAAACATTTCATTCTACTTTCAAAGCAACAATTCAAAATGTTTGCTGCGCCCATTTTCTCAAAGGTGCTGATTTGACACTTTTCTCAGTCACAGTAGGATTTTAAACTCATGGTTTGACAGAACAATCCCTTCAGGTTCAAAGTAACACACAGATATAATCAACATTGTGCATCACGTTAAAGATCATCGTCCTGTTGATTTATGAAACTTTTGTCCCATGGGTTTTTGGTGTATGAGAGCGCACAGAGAGCTCCTGTGTGTGTCTCTGCATTCAAATCACAACACAACCGTCATGTTGTCGGCTTCAATCTCGAGCTCTTCCTGCTGGTTTCTCTTTTCCCCGCCTTTCTCCAGACTGCAGCCCTTCTCTCCTCGAGCTTTACCAAACGTTTGCATCTTGCAGTGAAGTCCTCACTTGACCGTAAACACAGGCCTACACCCAGAGGATCATTGCTGTGACGTTTATTTATAATTCTTAACCAACTGTGCTTTTCTAAGAGGGGTTTTGCACACAACCTGTTCTCATATATCTACCAGGCTACTTGCCATTCTTGACTTTGCCTAAGCAACCCTTTTGATATCTGATAGATTTTTTGTATTATATTATTATTATACTGGCAGGTTTTGACTCGAAAGGCTTGTGAGACCACATGTGAAACTTCTGCACACATTTCCTCATCGGTTTCTCTCTGGTTGCAGAGAGCGAGCAGGAGGAGGGGGTCTACTGGAGGATATGATGTGCGGTTTCCAGATGACCAGTTTCGGAGCAATTCTTTGCACAGGAGTCTGTTAATATCTTAATCGTTTGAGTTTCAGGTTCAAGCTAAACAGTTTATACAACTCTCACAGGTAGAGATACTGTTTGTCACCTTTTTTCTAAATGAGACAACGTGCACAACACAACAGAGAGGTTGCACTGTGGTTTTTATTTCATCTCTAACTATAGAAGCAGAGAAGTACATGTCATTTATAACTACAGAGAACCCACTGTACAGAAATGTCTACATATACTCACTGAGGGTCAGCAGCACCATCGTTCACAATAGGAAAATGTACATGTCACTTGCTTCACAGTTTAAAGTAAACACCACCGACATTAATATTGCTGTACTTCTCACTTTGGGAATGGGTTGAGTTTAACCCTTCATGGTTTAAATGGAATAAACATATATAGCATTTCATGTTGCAGGTTCACAATAAGGAGAATAAAGTCTAGGCATGCAGATATTATCTTGAGGACATTTATTCATCTAATTTATCGTAATTCGTATAATTTCTTTCTGAGAGTAATAATAAACTTTGAAAACACACATGCTTAGTACATGTAGTGAGTGACTCGTCACAAGGTGCCTGATGTCTTCTCACAAACTCATGAGTTGGTGAAGGAAATAATTTATTCTAATTTACAAGTTATGTCCAAAGATTACACGAAATCTACAACACTTCATTTCCAGAGAGGAATTACACAGATGTCTAATATACATATAGTAGCAGTATCCATTAGACAGAAATAAAACAGTAGTGCAAGTACTGGGTTGAAAGGAAACAAGCCAAAACAAGGCATATGGAAAAAGCAATGCATAAAAGTGATTTGTGCTTCCTTAATATGTTTCTTCACAAAAGACAATCAATACAATCAAATACAATATGAAGAAAATTAGGAAAGAATGTTTGCACATGGAATAACGGATAAATCTGCCCCCATGAGCAGAAGCTTTAGTTTGGATCAATTCCTTAGTGTGAACATGTCAGTTAGCGAAAAACACTAGTAATGATATTTGGTTCATGATTCTGTCACACAAACACTTAACAATAAGTTTAAAAATAAATAGATTGTGATGTTAATGTGATCTACGAGTTGATCTTATTATAAATGTCTGGCAATGTGGTTCTGTGTTCACCCATGTCTGCTAGTTTGTTTGTGTGTTGGTTACTTTGCCAGCAGGATTACACAATAACCTCAACCTCTGTGAGGGATGGGGCCTGGTTCGTGATGACCAGGATTGTTTTTTTTCTTTACTTTCTTTAACATTTATTTGTTTCTTTCTGATTTCTACCATAACAACTTAGTATGTGCCCTACTGAGGGCCACTTTAGTCTTAAATAATGTATGTGATGTTACTGAGTCAATAAACAATAACAACAACAACTGAGTGAAGGCTGTCAGTGTTTAACAGTAGATATTGCAGATCTGACCTCCACTGTTGCATTTGAAAAGCAGCCGTACTGCAAGAAGACGATACTGATGTTTTATTTTTTTAATTTTTCAGTCTGTTCTGACAGCTGGCGAATAAAACTTTTCCAAATGTTATCTGGCAATCTGATAATCAAAATTGGATTTAGTGTTCAGAATGATAATTAGTTATCTACTTTGTGGCTGGTAGAGCCGTCTGCTTTACCACCAACTGGAAAGGTACTTGGAGTTAAGAGTCATATTGGAATCAGGCCTGGGCTTGGGACTGTTCCCTGAGAAACTCCTCCAGGACGGCGATGATGCTGCAGGCCTCGGGCATGTCACTGTGCTCCACCCTGGCGTTCTGCAGCAGCACGTCCCCATTCCCGCAGCCCTGCAGGAACTGGCAGCAGCGGAACAGGGCGTAGTGACTCATCTCTGCCTGGCGCACCAAGCGCTTCAGGCTGTTCATATCCTGGATGGCCTGTGGGGGCGGATTGGTGGTTGATAGAGAGAAAGAAAAGACGGAGACAGATGATTAAAAAATGTTAGTTCAGTCAAATTCTAATATATAACCATAGCATTTTATCCCATTATATCAAAAATACAACAAATAATCAGCAGATTCTTCTTTTATGAAAATAGCTGATGGTTTCAGTCCTTAACTTTTTTTAAACCACTGCTTTAGTCTGTATGTGTGTGTATGTTTCCCACCTTAAGCTTGAAGTTCTCCAGAATCTGTCTGAGCAGGAAGGGATTACAACGCTCTGCAGCGTTTAGAAACGCCTGATTCCAGTCATCACAGAAACGATTACTGACTAAAGGGAGACAAAACATTTAATGGACTCTTAAGACAAACAAAGTATATTTTTTTTATCAAGTGGCTCCTATTGTATGGATCTGTATTGTATTCACTTGAGAAAAAAAAACATCCGCTCATGTTTTTCTGAATTTACGACATTCTTTGTGAGCACTGAAGCAAACATTTCCAACCTGTGTAGATTGATCCAGTTTTATTTTGGTTTGCAACATTTGGATATTCTTGTGTCTTTTAGTTATATAGACGACATTTATGTGTGTTGGCTTTGCACAGGCACCTCAGGACCTGGGAACTGTAACGTAAAAGGATTTGTGTTTATTCAGAGAAACAAGAGGGTCTCTTTTTTGTTAACATTTTCCGAAGTGATTTTTTTTCAAGTGAATGCAATATGCTTCTTTAACATGAGCCTGACCTACCAGTGTTTAGGAGTGTGGGTGGGCTGGCAGAGCAGTCTATGACCAGGTCACACTGTGGCTCCTCTGAGATGGCCTTACACAGAGAAGCTGCTGTGGTGTCTTGTTGGGACAGACCCTGTAAACTGGCTGCTTTGATGAACCTGGTGCAGAATACAACAGATTGGATATATATCACAAAGGGCTACATAGAAATGTACTACAGGCAGGTACACCTGCAGCTCTGGATGTTAAAGACAATGTGTTATTCAGGGACTGACTCACCTGGACACGTCACCCTTCGTCCTCTCGTCCGAATTGACGACCTCCACATGTGTGTGACTCAGAGCCTGTTTACAGAAAATGCAGGGTTTCAAATGTATTGTTCTACAGAAATTCTATATTTGCATAAAAACAGTATTTCTAACAAGCTGTCCCGATATTTTTGTTTTTTGGATAGTCTAGTGGTGAAAAACGACTCACAGCGTGCAACAGGAAGCTGATGTTGCTCTGGACCAGCTGTGCCACTCTGTATATGTGCATAACAGACTCCTCGTACCACCGGCTCAGATAGGGACGCACCTCCGTCTCCAAGTTTTGCAGCTGAAACACCAACAGCAGTACAGATGAAATCTTGCATCATGGATGTACTGACAAATATACAACTTATCAGAGTTTTAATATATTCGCATACCTCTGGTGCTTGCAGGCTGCTGTGAAGGCCTTGGACATATTTATCAAGCTCTAATCTAAATGTATGTTGGGTCAAGGGACTGAAACATCTTCTGGCTTTACAAAGAAAACATTTGTGGACGGACTGTAACAATCAGGAAGGACCTTTTTGTAAGAGCAAGGATTATAATTTTTTTTTTATAATTAATGCTTGCAGAACTTGGATGATGCTTTTAACTTGGGTTGACATCCCAATGCAAAGGATATAGGTTCAGTCCTTTTTCAGAGCCACCCATGAAACAGACAACATATCCATTACCATCAGCATCAGGCTGCTCAGGAGAATGTTCCTGCTCGAGGAGGCAGCAGTAGCAGCCGACCGACTCCTCTGGGAGACTGGAAAAAGTTAATTATCAACACATTTGTGTTAAACACCTTACTGACTGCAAAGAAAATGTATGTTTTGCTACTGATGCATGCTATTTATGGGAATATGTCAAATGATTGCCTGAGTTCCACGGTGGCGATGTTTCCCATGCCTCCGAGCAGCGCTCCTTTACTCAGCCTCCTTGAGATGTAGGTCCGCAGCTCGGGCTCCGCCTCCGATGGCAGGCTGCTGTCGATCAGCGTCAGGCTGTGGGCAGGGCAGAGGGTCAGTGTGGATACAAGCCGCCAGTGGGGGCCATGAGAAATCTGGAGGCCACTCGAGTCAATGGAGAGGAGATGAAGAAAGCCGATGATCATAAGCCACATCCAACACAACACACAACTGAGTCACATGGCTGTGCAAACTGTTTTCCACCACACATTCAGAGGTTTTTCATTTGATTGAGATTAGGAAGAGACCCGAAGGCAATGTCACTCAGCAGCACAGCAATGACCAATCAGAATGAAAGCACAAATGAGCACAGAGTTGGTTCCATGTTGAACAGATTTCCAGTAGCAGCCCGTGGATGCACCAATGCACAACAGTGAAAGCCAAAGAGAAACGACCACTGAGAGGAAGGAGAAGGCGGGCGGACGGATCCTGCGTTACCTAAAGTCCTCCTGACTGGTTGTGGAGTCTGCTCGTCTCTGGTTCCATGCCACACTGTCACCAGAAGCCTCAGATCTAAGACAATCGACAGTTTACTCATCAACCTGCTGCTTGGTTTAATGGACAAATCTGGATTCACCTGTGAGAGCGTCGCTTTCTGCAGGTTCAGGAAAAGGTCACTACAACAACTTAAGAGAGAGCTTAAAGGAAAGAATCAGAATATCACTCAATGCACACCGGAGAGATTCTCCTGGTTGTCGTAAAAAAAAATTATAATGGTATTACGAGTCTAAATTCTGCAGCCACTGTGAAAAACATGAAATAATCCAATAACACTGTGACAGCAACGGTCCAAACAACATCTGGAACACTCGCTTGTAGAACAGCTGTTATCTGGTGGTCAACACAAACACCAGGGAACCCCCCCCCCCCCCCCCACCCCTCTCACCTCGTGCCCTGATACAGGTAGATGGTGTAGTAGCAGTTGAGCTGAGATTTCTGGCTGTACCCGGAGATGTCCTCGCTGTCGAAGTCATCTCTCTCCTCCACGTCGATGGACTCCTGGAAGGACGAAGTCTGGGAGGTAAACATGGTCCCGCTGCGGCGCGGAGGAAGCTAGGGGCTAAAATGGCAGAAAACAGCGAAGGTGATTAGAAAGCTGAGCTGTGGAAATGGATACATGTTGAGATGGAGGCTTCGTAAAAAGTATTTAAACATGCACGAACCTACAGTCTCTGGCACAAATAAGCACTCGGGTTTATAAACAGCTTCTCGTTGATGGGTCAACTGCGCATGTCCGCTGGGTACGTTCCAAAATAGGTCCGACTACGACACGTGTTTCGGATGTTTGTTCCTCTTTCGTCAAAAAGTGTTTATTGTCAGTGTGTAATCAGACAAAATCTGAAATTGTATATTTATTATTCATTGATTCAATATAATCTAGTATTTATTATTTATTGCTTTATTATGTATTTATATCGTCAAATTGCTCTTTGTGGTTATTTTTTGTCTCTTAGCTAAATGTACCTGTTGTGTTTTTTTGTCACTTTGTAATTGTTTAAAATGTAATTGTGGTAGTTTACAGTCTCAATATAGTTGTCTAAAATGTGTTTGTGGTTGTTTTTGTCCCTTTGTAGTTCTAAGAAATGTGTTTGTGGTTGTTTTTGTCACTTTGTAGTTGTTTGATATGTATGCGTGGTTGTTTGAAATGTATTTGTGGTAGTTTTGACTCACACTGTATTTGTTTTTTCTCTTTTTAGATTTCTAAATTATACTTCTGGACTCGTAGTGCTTGTTGTGAGTCTGTCAGGATGTCGGAATGATACTTTTAGTTGCTTACGCTCCTTTTGTGGTCATTTTGCTGACTTTCTTTAAAAGAAACACAAAGAATAACTAGATTAAAAAGACTTTAAAACTGTTGATCCCAGGGCCAGCCCTGAAAAGGTTGGCGCCCTAGGCGAGATTTCAAATTGCCGCCCCCCAACAACTCAGGCAAACGTCCAAGCATCCCCAATAACTTTTGGACTGTATACAGATGAACACACACGCAGACAATATTGTAAGCTATAAAAAACAATAGGAATATATAATGAAAAATATAAAAAGAGTATGAAATCAGCTGTACTAATAGCATTTCATGTCATGTCAACAAAAATAAACATTAATTAAGTCCACAATCGGGCTGATTCTTACCTCTATATTGTTCTTTCCTCTCCTCCTCTACTTTGCAGTGCTTTCTGAATTGTGCACCTGATAATTTTGATTCATCTTTGACTTTAACCGCAGTCTATCACCGCAGCGTGAACGTCAGGGACACACCTGAGGCGGAAGAGCCAATTCTGTGCGAGCCGCCGCCCGTTCACTTCATATTAAAGTAAATTTTAAGTAAGGCTGTCAAATATAGGTAGTAAAGTACGAATTATTATCTCTGAAGTGTGTTTCAAAATAAGCATAGAATGACACAGACACACTCACACAATAATTTTCTCCATCTTCTTAGAGTGCTTAGTTCCTCACGGGAGTCTGCAGGCGGTGTGTCCCAGTCGGTAGAGTGCACGTCCTCCAACAAGAATGTCACGGGTTCAATCCCCGCGATCTCCCTTCTTCATGCCGGCAAAATACTGAAAGTTACTTAAATTTGGCAGGATTCCAATCACCTATTAATTGCAAAGTATCGTACACTATGTAAACTTAAATTTAACCAGTTCTACGGTGGTAAGTGAAAAAGCTCACATTATCTTTTTCTGCTTGATCTTGTGGTCAGTGAGAAGGAATCAAGCAGTAAATAATGTTTACTTTATCCATTTATTGATGCACCATTTTCAAGACACATACCAACATTTATTTTCTCACACTGTTAATTGACGTCTCCTTCCTCACATGCCTTTTCTTCTCAGTAAGGATTATGCTGCAGCAAGAACGAGAGCAAGACCAGGTATGTTTTCAGCCTAAGGCTAAAACCTAGCCCTCGCTTTCAATGTCTTGACTATATGAGGAGTCTCCACAAATAAAACAACAGAAGTTCAGGCAAAAGTTTTAAAAGTTTGACAGTTATAAACCATTGTCTGTCCTGTGTCTGTTCTTGAGTCCTTACACAGTGTCAGTAGGGATCTGCGTCTCCGAGAAGAAGCTTCGACAGATTGTGGATCCCAGCCAGAGGCTCCTCGAGCATCTGCACAAAATTGTCTACATCTTTCAAGTATTGTAACGCACAGTGTTTGTGTCACAGAAAATCCAAGAAATCCTTGCGATTCAAATGATTATCTCATCGTGATCTGCCTGCAAAAGGGCTCTTGTGCTGGTATTGAATTGGGTCATGTCATCCCCAGCTTCCACCAGCTCAGCACCACAACATCAGACGTCGAGTCATCGAGAGATTTAAGAAGTCTCGGTTCCACTATGGAAGCGATCCGTTCAACCTCAAGGTGGAGCTAAGCAAGGTTTGTAATGTCGCCTTATATTTGACTGAAATATCCAGGAGCACCCACGTAAATTCAGTACCTTGGTCCCTGAAGAGCTGGAAATAATGAATTTCCTGTAATTGTTTTATCACTCGCAGCTTGGCACTGCTTGAATCCAGGCTTCACGTCACTCGTTCAAATGAATGGGGAAAGTGCTCAATCTCCTTCATACTTTTGACGCTTCATTCAAGATTCAAGATTCACGATTCAATTTTTTTTATTATTAAATGCACAACAATAACATTAAGAAGTCACTGGCAGTGAAATGCTTGAGTCACAGGCTCTGTTCTAGCAATGCTCAAGTAATTACAACCTAAAAAAGAATATAGAAATAGTATAAAATAGAATAAAATAGAATATATTCTTTGACGCTTCATTCAAACTGCACAGCGGCTTCTTCAGCTCAGTTTGCCAGGACTTGTTATTGAGGTACAACAGCCATGCTTAATGATGTGATATGATATCATGGCGGGTTGGAGTCGGGGTTGGGCTTTTAGGGCAGGGTTTAGGTTTAAGTTCAGCGCAGGGATAAGAGTTGGGGAGGGTTAAACTGAATGATGTCCTTTCTGGGTTCGGCTGAGACCGACTGAGAGGTGGGCGGGGCTTCCCTTTTTCAGAGCTGAGCAGCTCTTTGTTGCTCTGGAGGTTGGTGGGGGTATACGCACCTCATGGAAATTAGAATTAATTTGTTTATGCTTCCTCCCAAGATCTGTGTGTTGTGCACGTTGCTGCTCATTCAGCCTGAGCTCATCGGGCTGTCGGAGCTGAACTTTTGTCTGCTCTTTCTTCTGCTTCGTCAATCCTTCCTTGAGCTCAACACAGTACTTATCGCGTGTGGCCCTTTCTTTTTCAAGACCAGAGGAAGATTGACAGGCTTTCTCCCGTTCTTTTTCACGAGCAGAGGAAGATTGATAGTCTTTCTCACGTTCTCTTTCAAGAGCAGAGGAAGATCGATTGGCTCTCTCCCGCTCTATTTCAAGAGCAGAGAACAGTTTATTGGCTCTCTCCCGTTCTTTTTTAAGAGCAGATGCAATCTGAATGGTTCTCTCCTCCAAGATTGACCTTTTTGCTGTTTCTTTATGCAGGGCATCTTCAAGTTGGGCCAGTGTTGTTGTGCTCTCTGACCGATCCTTAGCCTCAAATTTAGCCATGATGTCCTCGTTCTCCATCCTTGGTGTGTGCATGTCGTTCATCTTACTCTCTGTGGCTATTGAGGCTTTCTTTTGCTGCTCGTTTTGTTTGATTTCTCTCAATAAGCGGCTTTTGTACTTCTGGAGTTTCTCTTCAAGCATGTTGCAAGTGTCTCTGTCCTTCTTGAGCTGGATAAGAGAAAGCTCTCTCTTGAATTGGAAATCTTCCAGTTCACCTTGCAGCCTATTTTTATCCAAAACCAGTTGGTTGTTTTTACAAGACAGAAGCATCAGCTCCTCTCTGTCCTTCTGCTGCTGGGAGAGGCTAGCCTCATAATCCTTCTGGAGTTTATTGTATTTGCCTTGCTCCTGTGTGAGTTTCAAGGCCCACTGGTTATCTTGAGCCAGCTCTCTCTTGGGGTCATCCTTACGTTCACCTCGGAGCCTCTTTTGTTCCAATTTCTGCAGATTCTGATTTTTATTAGGCATAAGCATCAGTTTTTCTCTGTCCTTCTGCTGCTGGGAGAGAGCAACTTCCAAATCGTTCTGGAGTTTGTTGTATTTGCCTTGCTCCTGTTTGAATTTCAAGGTCCACTGGTTTTCTTGAGCACGCTGTCTCTTGTGGTCATCCTTAAGTTCGACTCGGAGCCTCTTTAGCTCCAAAGCCAGGTTCTGATTTTTAGACGTGAGAAGCATCAGCTCTTCTTTGTCTTTGTGCTGCTGGGAGAGGGCAACTTCCAAATCCTTTTGGAGTTTATTGTTTTTGCCTTGCTCCTGTTTGAATTTCGCGGTCAACGGGTTATCTTGAGCACGCTGTCTCTTGTGGTCATCCTTAGGTTCACATTGTGGCCTCTTTTGCTCCAAAGCCAGTTGCTGATTCTTACAAGTCAGATGGATCAGCTCTTCTTTGTCCCTCTGCTGTTGGGAGAGGGCAGCCTCATAATCCCTCTGGAGTTTGTGGTGTTTTGCCCGCTCCTCTTTGAGGCCAGAGGCACACTGGTCAACTCTCTCTTGCAGCAGGGAAATAGTATTGCTCTTGGCTTCGGAACTGTTTTGAAGAGTTTTGATACTGATGTGAAGGGATTTGATTTCATTGTCCTGTTCAAGAAATTTCCGTTTCATCAAAGAAGGGTCCTCATTTGCCTGTTTGAGTTCCTTAATTGTTTTCTGTCCTTGACAGATTACCTCACAATTCCCCTTCAACTCATCTTTGAATTTGTCGACCAGCTCATCTTTCTCTTTGAGATTGCTTTTTTGCTTTTGAGGCTTTGCATATCTGTGCTCCTGGTCTTTCTCTGATCGCCTAAGATAAGCTGTTTGATCTTTTTCAAATTGCTCCTTCTTCGAAAATTTTGAAACAGCGTGGTTCTCTTTTTGCTTTCTCCTCAGGGCTTCTTTTATTTGAGTTTCCGCTTTCTCTTCAAGAGCAGCTCTGGCAGCTTTGTACTTTTGGATTTCTCTTTGCAGACCATCATAAGAACTTGATTCTTCAAACTGTGAAACATAGAACAATTATTGGTTTGTTGTTCATTCATTTATCTGCCTATTGACATGTTGTTTTATACTCATATACTTTTGTAGCCAAACAAAATGAATAATCATTTATAACTGAAAGGGAGTCAATAATAGTTAAAATATGAGATATTACACAAGATGTAATTATTATTACAAAGACTTTGTGTATAGGTTGTGAACCTACATACACACTTACCTCATCATAATTGGGGCTGTAGAGCTCCTCCTCAAATACTTCCTGGAACTTCTGCTCTGTCTCATCCACAATCTCCTCTTCTGTCTCCTCTTCGACCTCTTCAGCATAAATGTGTTTTGGCATTTTCTTTGAGACACGCTGAAAGCTGTTCTTCTCCTCTGTCTCATCCACAATCTCCTCTTCTGTCTCCTCCTCAACCTCTTCAGCAAAAATTGTTTTTGGCATTTTCTTTGAGACACGCTGAAAGCTGTTCTTCTCCTCTGTCTCATCAACAATCGACTCTTCTGTCTCCTCCTCAACCTCTTCAGCATAAATGTATTTTGGCATTTTCTTTGAGACATGCTGAAAGCTGTTCTTCTCCTCTGTCTCATCCACAATCTCCTCTTCTGACTCCTCCTTAACCTCTTCAGCATAAATGTTTTTGGCATTTTCTTTGAGACACGCTGAAAGCTGTTCTTCTCCTCTGTCTCATCCACAATCTCCTCTTCTGTCTCCTCCTCAATCTCCTCCTGCATCCCGTCCTTTATCCCCTTCTCTATCACCTGGAGGTTGAAGCACTCAATCTCCTTCTCAACCTCTCTCAGAAAGTCCTGCTCTTCCTCCATAAAAACGTTCCTCGTATCCATCACTGTCAATTTCTTTATCTTTTTAAAGAGAAAAACTTGACTTGCCGATGATTGAATTCGCTGTGATAACACTTTGTATCCACCAACCGTATGTATGGTGACAAGTCATCTTCTGTTCTTTGTTCGATGTTCCTTCAAAGACAAAGACTCAAGGACTGTTCTATTAAAGGCACACTGTGATGTCACTATCAAATGTTTCTCTTTGAACCCTGCACACACACAGAATGTGGCTCTTGATCAAAGAAGCAGTCCAGTAGATGGCTGTAATACACGTAGATGGTTGCTAACGCCTGTCAACCAAAGGGAATGAGAACAACATAACTTGGCTCATTTTTTCAGATACAGTTCTGCTCTTTTCCTTCTATAAAAAGCCTCAAAGACTTGTTTACAGAAATAATAAATTTTCCACAATAAAATAATCAAATTTATTTAAAATGTATATAAGTGAACATGTTAAATTCATAAGATGTGTACTCGTTTGTACTCGATAACTTTACGTCTCTGTCACCACCACTCACTGACTCTCAGGCTTTGACTCTTTGTAAAATTGTGATGTGACTGTGCTGATATTCAAGAATGTATGATATTATGCTTGTATTGTACATGTATGTAGACAAGAGCTGAAGAGAGGAGCTGCAGCAAAGGACAGGATAAGGAATGTCACGTGTTTTCTAAAGATTTTCAAGTAAAAACACAAATTAGAAATATATATACATATACTGTATATGTACCTACTGCTAAATTAAATGTATTCATCTGCAGCCTTTATTTCTAAATGCTCATGTGAATGTAACTTGTTTTAAATAATAATCAATAATATTTTATTTGAAAGTCAAGTAACAAAGGGAATGTCATTACTAGTTGCTGTAGGCGTATGCCTTGTAAATATTGCACAATTGGGGATCTGTATTAATTGAACTTTAACAAATATTTGAACTATGCATATAAATAACAGTACTTCACACTTTCATAACATTATTGGTACCTTATTAGCAGGATTTGCACAGAACAATTTCCACTTTGAATAGAACACTTCCAATCAGATAATCGACTGCATTAGAATATATTAATTGTAATTCAAGCTGTTAGCATTTCAAAGAAGAAAACAATTGAATAACAAGCAAAGGCTTTCAAAAATCTCATCAATTTGAGATGAGGAAACACCAAAGGCAGGTAAACAATGAAAGATAAAGATAAATATACAAATACCAGAGATAAAGTAAAAATAAATATACCGGAAAATACAATTCTGACATTTTTTGGACTGCAAAGCAGCACTGAGCGGGCCCGAGCGCATGCATTTTGAAGTGTTGCATTGTTTTGCCTGAAAAAAAAAATAATGACTGAGGAAATATTTCCAGATAGAGCTGTTCAGGCTTGGACTCTGATGAGACAGAAGTTTGGTGGTGATAGGACAATGCACAGTGGAGTTATGACAACATCGTCTCCTCTGGCGACGGATGAACCTTCGCCGTACCTCAATGTTTACACGGTTTGAGGAAATTTCCCATTCTTTTTATTTTTAAATTGACATAGTATTAGATATTGTGCAATGAATAGATGGTTGAAGTCCTGCCAACACGACAGCCTGCCAAATTAAAGCAATTACATAATTATAATAACATGAAGGATTGGACTACCTGCTCATTCCCATACACCTGTAGCCGCCACCCCCCCACAGGAGATTATGTGCTTGTGTGGCCGCGGCGCTTCCTGGTTCTTCCCGGCACTACGCTGCCGGTGCGAACAGCCAAGTATTTAACATGGGCTAGGAAATGAGGCGGACCGCTTTTCGCAGCGCTTCTACCTCCGGTGCGTCCCGGGGTTAGAGGATGATGGTGTGACTTTACTGTATTGTTTTACATTGCATGTGTCACGTCATGATAAATGAGTATCTTGTGCCGCCCTCTCGGCATTTTGCGCCCTAGGGAACCGCCTATGTCTCCTGTACCAGGAGCCGCCCCTGGTTGATCCCTCATCTGAACCACAGACCTGAACCAGCTCTGATGTAGGCGGTGGGGTTTGCACCAGTAGGGGGCGCTGTGGCGGGACCTCGATGGGAGGAGGGAGCGACCATAGTAAACGACGCCATCTTGCTCCCTCCGAGGTCCGTGTGGATGTAGCTGCTGTCAGCTGCTGTCTTGTCAGGTACAGGAGCCATGGGGAGGAAGAAGAAAAAGCAGATGAAGCCCTGGTGCTGGTATCCTTCTCTCACAGCCTCCATGTTACTGCCCTGTCTTGTTCTGAAGGAGTTGTGTTTTTAGAGCTAACCCGAGCCTCCATGGAGACGTGGACCCTGTGGAGCAGCTTCTCTACAGCCCCCCCAACGACAGTTGTAACTCGAGTCGAACCCAGCTGGGAATAGAAAACATGGCGTATTACGTCAAATCGCGTTGTCATAAGAGAAACCAAACACACGTCCGTGCGTGGTGTCCTGCGATGTGCTGCCGGGACTCGACCCTATGTTTACGTTTTGCTTCCTTAAACTAACGTCAGGTACTGCAACCGAGATTTTGACGATGAGAAGATCCTCATCCAGCATCAGAAGGCCAAACACTTCAAGTGTCACATCTGTCACAAGAAGCTGTACACGGGCCCTGGACTGGCAATCCACTGCATGCAGGTGAGGAGACAACGAGAAGGCAAAGTGACTGAGCAGAGTTTGAGCTAAAAAATCCCCTCATTTCTCGCATAGGTGCACAAAGAGACCATTGATGGGGTTCCCAATGCAATCCCTGGCAGGACTGATATTGAACTGGAAATCTACGGCATGGAGGGAATTCCAGAGAAAGACATGGAGGAGAGAAGAAGAGTGCTGGAGCAAAAGAACCAAGGTATTGTCACCAAAATAGCTCATTATCTACTCGCCACTATGCCAACGGAGGGGTGGGTGAAAGATTTGAGTCCACAAAACACTTTTGGAGTTTCAGGGGTAAACCGCATTTTAGCCAAGTTATCACTTCTTCCATGGCTCCAGGTAGGAGGATAACATTATTCGGTGAACTATCCCTTTTAGTTACAAGGGATGGCAGCAGATTATATGAAAATAAGTTTTTATACATAATGATCACATAAATGTCATATTATTATTTCTATCAAGTTTAAAGACTGATTTATTTTGCCCCTAAGTGAAGGACATTACATCAATCTACATTGAACCTTTGTATTACAACTAATGATTAAAGTTACGTGGGAATAACAATTGATGTTTTTGATCACCCTGCCCTTACATGTACTGTCCAGATATGGTCTATTCTGACGATTGATTGTGATGCTCCTTATTTTCAGAGACTCAGAAGAAAAAGCAGAACCAGGATGACTCTGATGAGTTTGATGAGGATGACGAGCCTGGTCCCTCCTTCCAGCCGCCTGCTGCAGGTCAGACCCAGGCAGGCTACATGCCACCTATCACCCAACCCGGCATGCCTCCTGGCGCTGGTGTGACTGGGCTACAGCCTGTCAGCTACTCAGGTGAGAAACTTGGAATACAGCAAATTATGTTGTGATTGTACAGATACAACATTTATGTTTGTTCTTACATGTCTTTACTTGACAAAGATTCCAATACCGTGATCTAAGAATCTGTCTTTCTGTTGCTGATGTGGAGCAATGTCTTCTTGACATGTTTGTCATCCACTGCTCTGAACGCTCCTCATTTTAGATCTCCACATGAGATTCACACATTATCTGTCATCTAGCATCAAACTTTTGTAAAACTGAATCTCTTTGTTATAGGAATGCCCCCTATGATGCCGGGTGGGCCACCAATGATGCCAGGAATGCCTCCTGTAATGCCAGGAATGCCTCCAGGGTAAATATTTGGCATCATTAATGAGGACTGTAATAAATAAATGTTTCATTTTCACCATGTATTTTAAACATACCCCCCCCCCCCCACACACACGTATTTAGGATGATACCAATGGGTGGGATGATGCCTCCGGGTCACGGGATGCCTCCAATGATTCCAGGCATGCCTCAAGGTAACCAATGCCCTGCCATTATACATCTTCATAATCACTCCATGTAATTTGCTCAATGGGAGTGATTGAAAACTGAAATCCTGCTGTGGTAAACCTCCATGATTCCCCTGGTCAGGTATGCCTCCTCCTGTGGTCCACCGTCCAGGAATCACACACATGGCTCAGGTCCCCCCTGCTGCAAACATGCTGGTCAGACCTGCTGTTCCTGCTGCCACTGCCCCCTCAGCTCAGCCTGATGGCACCAAACCTCTGTTCCCCAGTGCTGGACAGGTAAAATCTTTTTTTCCATCTCGTGTAACACTTTGATGGAGCAGAACATTAATTTCTCCTGCTCAATACAGGGTGTTTGAATAGCCTGTGCTCATACAGACTGATATAAAGAAAACTTAACCCCAAAATTCCTTTTAGTTTATTTTTGTTTCTTATTCTTTACTTGTTTCCTGTACTACAGATGAGCAGTCGGGTTGCAAGTACAAGTACAGGGTCTCCAAGTGCAGACTCAGAGTCCGCCTCCCCAAAAGCTCTGTTCACTATCACAGCACAAGTACGCAGCTGTTTCCTCTAGTTTGAAAACCTGCAGCAAAATAGTTTGCCTGTGGTGTCTTTGGGCAGATACATTATTTATTTTTTTGCCATAAAATCTCTTTATGTGTGTAGAAAATTCTCATTTAATGTTTGGTAACTCCAGCAAGACACATTTATTTGCTTTTTCATTTTCACAAATCTGCATTCATAAAACAGTGCTGGCACTAATTTGCTTTGATAATTCGGCAAAATCTGTCGCATTATGCAGATTTGTAAAATGGGCTTCATTTTTCAGAAGGGCTGTTGGGCAGCACAGCACAGCATCCAGTTGTGTTATACACCTTTTTTTTTTTCAGGCTGAAGAAATAAGTTTTAAGTTGGTCGTACATTACAAGGTTACTTTCCCATTAGTGTTGTGAACCGCTTTTGGCATAGACAGTACTAAGACCCTCTCTAATAGACTTTGAAAGGTGATGATATGATCTAATTCTGGTAAAGAAACAAAAGTGTGAGATGAGGATGTGAAAATCCAAACTGATCTACCAGTGGAAGAGGAAATACAAATTGCGCCCGACAGATCTCGAGTCATTCTCAACTGTCTATCATGATGTTTCACATTGACCTATTCTGCAGCCAACCACCAGGGGGATGAAGACACTTTGACTTCGCTTCTGGGGAGCAGTCATGACATCCTTCTTCATATACAGTATATAGTACAAACTATATCAATACCAAGCCAAAAGGGAACAACTTCAATCATGGGAGTAACCTCAAAGTATGACTAAAAGTTCATTTAATTTCAGCAAAGTCTATCATGTGTTTTCCTCTCTCCCTCCATCAGAGTCAGCAGACAGTGTCAGGGTCCCCCCATCCTCCCCCGTCTACTTCCTCTGACCTCTCAAAGCCCACATTCCCCGCCTACACTCAGGCCACTGCAGCTGTGTCCAGTCCCAGTGCTGGCAGCAGCACAGTCTCCAAACCTCCCTCTACTTTAACCAGTAAGCCTGCCACCCTCATCACCTCCAGTGCTACCAGTAAGTTGATCCACCCTGATGAAGATATCTCACTGGTAAGTAGTCGTTGCTAGAACTATCTCTATTTATTCTGTTAACAGTAGCTATTCAGTTTGAGTGCCTGTTAATCATAGATGAAGCTTCTGTCAATATCACAGTGTAGAAAATATCATTTTCTGGAATTAAAGTCATTGATTCATTGACTGTATTTATTTATTACTCCTGGTTTGGGTACAGAAGTTAATTGTCAAATTATTTCTCCTTGTTTTTGTTTCCTGTAGGAAGAGTTGAAAGCTCAGATGCCCAGATACCAGCGCAGTGTTCCCCACCAAGGCCAGGCCACTGCTGCTGCCCCGTCAGCAGGTCCCATGGGTGGCATGATGGCCTCTCAGCAGCCCGGCATGAGGCATCCCATACCAAGTATATACACTTCTGTCTTAAGATCAGGAAATACTTTTAGTTTTACATTTAGCTGTTGCTCCAAACTAAGGTGTATCTCTTTCTTGCATTGTTTACATTTGATCAGGTTAGATTTAGTTTCACATTGCAGGTTAGAGCACGTACTAAAGAGTTTTGCCTGACATGCTTACCTCCTGTCTTCATCAGTTTTGTAGGCTGCCTCTACCTAGACCTTGTTTTCTACTAATGTTTGATTAAAAAGCCAACAAACCTGTGTTTCTGCAGGCCAGTATGGAGGTCCACCACAGGGGATGCCAGGGTACATACCAGGAGGAATGCCTCCATATGGACAGGCCCCTCCTGTGGTTCCCCCAGGGTACCAGGGAGCCCCTATAAGGCCGCCCATGGGAATGAGACCCCCTGTCATGTCTCCTGGAGGCCGCTACTGAAGCCTGCCCTCCTCTCTTCTATAGGTTTGGACACTCAACCCTTTTCTAATGTCCTCAGCTGCTAGTAGACAAACCAGTATTGGTATTTTAGAACCACGACGTACTGTGTATTCTACTACTGAGCTATGAAGAAGAGACACTGAATAAACAGCAATCAAAACAGCTTTAAAAGCATCACTGAACCCATGGGAAAACATTTACACTGTATCTAACCAAGACTATTAACTGTTGTTTCAAACCATCTCTGAGGCTTTTTTTCTTCTCATGTTTCATTTAGGTGTATAGAAGTGTAATAGATATGGTTCGTAGTGTTGTGAAGGCGCTGGAGTTACATGGGCAGTACCCATCCTTTATCAAGGCAAGTTTAATGTACAGACATTTCTGTTCTAAGCTAAACAATGAGGCCTTCACAGCACATTGTGCTGTTGGACTTTACGTCCCCAACTTTGTTTGGTGAGGGCTTCAATTTACTGTCATGCATTCATTCTGTTTTGTGCTAGTAATTTAATGAATAACTACCACCTTAACTTTAAATAGATAAAATAGTATATGTATCGTTGAAATACTGTACTGTAATAAAAAGAGACGTCACAGCAGGTTTGTAATTCAACTACACAGTGACTGTTTTTGTTGCCCTGCAGATGAACAATGAAAACTAATAGAAATGCTTCATTGAGTTGCCCTGAAAATGCTGTTAAATGTTATCCTGTCACAATGAGCAGTGCATTGAAGTTATTTAATTATGCTCTGTACACGGCACTGGCAGACCGGCCTTTGAAACCCAGAGTGCATTGTACAGCTGCATAACTTCCGGGTCGCTAGTGGCTCTAGTGCTAAAACCCAGATTTCTCTTCTCCCTGTAGCAATGCCACGGGGGACTGGCTGAGGCCCTGTCTCAGTGTAGCCCTGTTTCAGCCTGAGGCAAGTCTCACCATTTTCTGTCTTCTCACTCATTACCAGGGGCCCTCACAGCTTTCATGCTGTTGGATCTCTATGTCCCCAAACTTGCAGCAAGTTTGGTGAAGGCCCTTGTTTGTGTTGTTGCGTTCAGGTACCATTTCCTCCAGGCATGTTTGCTCATGTGGATTATAGTCTTTTTGTGCCATTGAACCTGTATCTTCATTATTTACCGGTGAGAGCATCTGGAAGCTCTGTTTTCATTTAGAAGCTATTTACTGAATGTGTAGAGCTTTTAAATGAAACAACTCCTTTTGATATTAACTAGTCCTACAGTCCACTGCATTTTACAGTCTGAGATACTGATGTCAAACAATTTGTGAGGTTGTCGAACACATAAACAATCTGTCACCTAAAGCCATATGTTCCTTAATGTGTTTTGGGGGGTTTGTAAAATGGCTTTACCACTTAATCCTGTTTGTTTCATCAGCTTTCCCTACTTGATCATTTGAATTAACTTCTTGCATGAAGGCGAATCCCTGCCAGTAACAGGTTAGTTAAAGCTGTAAGTACCACTGCCATTCTTTTAATTACCGTCAACCTGTGTTTTGTGTGCGCACATAATCTAAATGCTTCCTCGGGTTCTTTTTGAAAAATACAATTCAATCATCAGTTAGCAGTTAACACTACTGGCTGCCAATCATTCACTATGATGTCAGGGAATGTCTAACAAATCCTATTTTTTGCTGCAAATAGCTTCAATTCAACCCAATAATCTGATTATTTTACATAAGTTGCACAGGAAGTCTTCATCGGTAAGTATGGGCTCATAAAGATTCCCATATCGCAAGGAAAAAAGATCAGATTTTACCTGCTCAAGAATTTTTCTCCTTTTTTCTACAATTCATCTATAAACACGATAGCAGACTGGCTGGGAAGCTCTGGAAGAGTTTATTTAAAAACTGAAACTTAATCATGACTATTTGTTGTAGGATCTGTGCTGTGAAGCAATCTGCAAAGTTGTATTTCTCAATTTATGTGCCGATGTCTGTTTACTCATTTTCTATGAATAAACCAACTCCCTAACTCTAAATGTGTTTTTTGTTATGTTTCTCCTCCACAGTGTTGTTTTAGGGGGTTGTGAGGCTGTCAAATTTAGCGACAGAAATGAATAGATGTAGTGTCTAAGTCCAGTGACTAAATTAGTAGTAAGCCTAGCTGAACTAGTTTTGATCAAGAGTCACACTTTTGCTGAACAACTGCATTTTCCTCAAACTCCTCATGTGCAGAGATCTGACTCAAATCCAACACCTCGCTTTCTGTATCGGGACAATTTCCTCTATTTCCTATAAATTTTAAAACATGACCAAGAATTTATGTTATGTGGAAACATACAATAAAAAAACTAACAGTGAAAATTGCAAGATGTCAATAGATATTTATATATTATCAGAATGGTCACTTAATTCATTTTTTACAATTCTTAATAGATTCTCTTTTTAGATCAAATGATAAACAAAATTCAGGTTTTTAAGTTTCATAACAAAAAATATGGCTCACATCGAGATGAAATCTATACACATTAAAACTGATGCATCCACGTGACTCAGTGGCATTTCTTCAATGCTGATTTGCTTGAGTGTTGACATATGACAAGACAGCTTCGCAAGACTTGATCATCTTTTGTAAAATTCCTTAGTCCCTGATATGACTTTAAAAAAGTCAGGTCCATTAACTCTGCATAGAATTCATGGAAGGTTTCAACAATTGGCCGCTCAACATCAGACGTGAGAAGGAAGAGGACAACAAATGATCCCCTGAGAAGGATATCACTGCAGATGCATGATACCACTTTCTGCAGTCGACCTTTTCTTGTTTTTATCCAGGTTTGTTCATCACAGGTTCGATCCCCACCTGGGAAGTTGTTTCTCCCATTGCAGAAAATCCAGTTTGTTCTTTCAAAAAGCTGCAAAGAATTTATTAAATCCATATTTCCCGAACTGCTTTCTTTAGGATTTCATACTCACCCATCTCTGAGGATCTGCTTTCCATTGTTATGAATCTTCTTAAGGACAGTAAAAGATGAAGCTATAGTATTTGTTTTAACTATGTTTTGTGAAGCACTGACATTAACACACACTATAAAAATAACACTTGCCCTGTGAACCACGAGACTTCAGCACCTGTGTTCTTCTTGATCAAGTATCGGCCCTTCTGTGTTTCTGCTGGAGACAAAGCAGCTTTAGCACATCTTGACACAAATGGCACTTACTTATAGCTCTTTGTAGTTTGGCTCTATTGAAGAAATTTGTACTTTCTTGATTTTTGTTGTTCTGGGTTTGTTCCCTCATGGTTTAATGCACTTATTGTTAGTCGCTTTGGATAAAAGAGTCATCTAAATGTAATGTTATCTTCCCTTTCTCCATATTTGTATGTGTTGGAAAGTTACATGTTTGTCGTAAGTCAATTACATTTAACACAATTGTCTGATGTGATTATGGATTTTTGTTCATCCGTTTTGAAAAATATAACTGCAAATGTGAAGATTAAATTCATAAAACCATCCCCTTGAATTCATAAATCATGCATGTGTGGTGTCAAATTACCTTATCGCTAGGAAATGAAGTTGCAGGTCATTGTGTCCCTATTCTGCTGCCTGATCACAACTTACAGGTTTGGATAAGTTAGTTAGACTGAGCAAAGCGGAGAGAAGGATATAAATGTGTTTTACATCTAGGTGAACACAGACATGTAAAACTATAGTTTAAAAAGGGACCAAATTTGGTTAAAATACATTTTCTGGGATTTTACTATCCGTGATGACTCGAGGGGCTCAGCAGGGAACCTCAAGGTATGAAGACAGTCACTCAGGCCATTTGCTCAAATAGTTCAGAGTGAGACTGATATGCCTGTTCAGGACCTCTCTGACTACCTACATAATGATCAAACATTGAGACTGTTTAGATTAAGAGAAGTAAAGTCAGGTGCATTGTTTTTAGTGTATCACTGAACATCCTCACTCAATATGAACCCTACAAATGCTAAATAAGTTTCAATAATTTTTCCTGCTTTAATAACCAAGTTGAGGCTCTGCTTGCCTTACAGATTTTGATTTGGTACAATTTTAGCAACCACTGGTCCATTTTTACTAAATGGGAGGTTTTAGTGCATCAATATTAAGTTTACTATGCTGCGTGCGCTAAAGGAAGTTTTTGCACAGCAACAAACCTGCTGAACACACATCTAGTTACCTTTGGTTAGTTTTTAGGATTATGCCCAAACTATTGGACAGAACCATGAAGTTTGGAAGAATGTTGAATGAGTCAAAGTCTGATCCAGGATTGTTTGTCGAGTCGTTGTGACCTCTGATTTCCTGAGTATTAACTTTACCTGCCACAGAAAAAAAGTTTCAGCTGAACCTCTGTAAATCTTAAACTAACATTTATACATCTGGAGTCAAAGCAAACATTTAGTAAGCGATAGTTTATTTTCTCTTTGGGCCATTCGTGTCAGATTCTGTAGCAGTAGCATTTGACAGATTCACTTCCAGTTTAATCAGAGCGGTGGGGGGGACGTCAGTGGAGTCTGTTGTGGAGACGTTGTCCATCGCTGCACCGTTTGATTTCATCGTGATCTCAGGAGCCAACTTTTCTAGAGGTGCCACCTCCTTTTCTTTGTCTCCATCTGTAGGAAGAGAAAAGAGTTGTCATGTTTATAAAAAAAAAAAAGAAAGTAAACAGATTTAGTCAAGCCCCTTCAGGCTTTACCTGTTCCAATTTTGTCTTCTCCTTCCTCCACCAGGTCTGGTGTAGATGGACCACGGAGCGGCTTCAGATCTAGGATTAAAGTTTATTTTTTTTGCCATAAAAATCAAACGGTGTGGCCTAACAACTCAACATTGGTAAAGATAATGTTTTGATTCAGACACGCACCAACTCTTCTGTTGGTCACTCCACCTCTCCACCGGCTGCTGTAGAGGGAAGGTCTGCTGATTTGATTGAGAACAGGAGGGAGATCTTCCACAGGGAGAGGCCCACTCCTGGGTTTAGCAGGTAAGACCAGCATTGGACCCACACTTGCCTCCTGTTCCCACACTAAGAGCACAAATCCACAGCTTTACCAATGATAGAGGACAAACCAGGGGAAAGCCTGACATCTAGTGGTAAACTCGATTATAGCGTTATCACAGAGGGAACCAAAACCAGCTAAGATCTGAACAATATGCCATTTTCCATTATAAGAGATCCTACCCGTATTGGCCTTTAGTGCACTTCTCCATGAGGGTTTAGGTTCAGCTGGCTTCCCAAACCCACGGGGACTATACTTGCCTGGGCTGCTGGGCTTACCGAGGCTTTGGCCAGCTTCATTTGGGTTTTGACATTGTCCACATAGGAAATCATTACTGTCAACTGAGCGCCATCTGAAAAAAAAAAAAAGAAAAAAAGATTTGAGATTCTCAGCACACCCGCTGAAGGCATTTTACATTTTCACACCAGAGCAGATATCACTTGCCTTCCGTTTATAAGAGTGCAGGCCTTATTCGGTGCTTCTGCGTTATTGACCGGTACGACATTCAGGTGACAGGTGACGTAGAGCTGTGTGTGTGTGTGTGGGGGGGGTTAACACAAGTATTGAACAAACAATAGGAGCGATAATATCTTACAGTTTTAAAATGTGATCTCACCTCTCCTCTGTCCTCATTATGAAACTTGAAGGCATCAATGACCATTTGGAGCTTGTCATCTTGCATCCTGGGTAAGAAGTGGGACCTCGAACCAGGAAGCTGGGAGTCAACCAAGCAGCTAAAAGAACGCAATCAGGTCACCACACAAAAAAGAAGCCAAAGAAGAATGTGTACATCCAGAGATCTTATGTTCAAACCAGCATTGTTCCTACATTACTAAACTGCAAACATTTGACGTTTAGGATTCAGTCCGGACACGTCTAGTTAGATTTCAAACTGTATTTGGTGGTTTGGCTGTTCTGGGACCTGCCTGCTTGTGTGGAAAAGAATGCAGACAACGAAACATTATTTGATCATTCTATAATTCACCATTTGAGGCACTTAAAAAAAAAAAATATATATATTTAGTTTAAGAGCCTGCAAACTCAAATTGCACTTCACTAGCTGCTGTGTGACGCCTCTAACCGATGAAGGACGGGCTCCTGGAAACGTGCTTCACCTCATATCCAACTGGCACTTTCAAGTACGTCACTAGATCTGGTGTCAGACTTCAGCTTCCTGTAGAGCCACAACACGCTTCATACACCTTCTCACTCAGACAGGACTGATGACAGTTCATCCTCCTTCTAAAAAAAGAGATTCTCCACTGTTATAATTAATGTGCCTACCCGTTATTGACGAAGACGTATCTGGGCACGGAGTAAATGTCCGGGTCAAGTGTAGCAACACAGCTGCTCACAAACACCTGCAGCCCCACGTGATGTCCAGCTCGGACCGAGGCCTCGATGCTGATGGGCTCCCCGAGGAAAAACACGTTAGAGCCCCTTTCATAAAGCCAGTCGCCTGCACAAAAACAAAAACAGTCAGCATACAAGAAAAGGGAAAGATCACACGTTAGATTTAAACAACCCACTGGTCATGATTCTCAGGTCGAAGTCCAGGGTTTCCACCGCAGCTTGTGTCGACATGAAGGGGACCCAGGTAGGTGTGAGGGAGGAACTGGACAAACTGTACTTCCTGCAAAACAAAAGACGAGTTTTAGAGCGACACGTTGCACAGTGAGGTTGTAAGAGTCGCTGTAAACAGACCTGTCATAGTGACATTCAATCGGAACGACCGCGTCATCCATCCGAATCAGCCCATCCGGAGAGGCCTCGGGGGAGTATATGAGGAGGTTTGTGTAGACCAGGTTGTCGTCAGTCATCTGTGGATCAGAGATGTGTTGAGAAGCAGAAGGTCAAACATGTAGAGCCGCCTGAAGTGCTACAAACTCACGGTTACCCAGTGTTTGGTGCCGCAGTCCATGAGGCCGACAAAAATCCTGTACTCTTCTCGTGAAATGGCCACAGCTCTACAGTAAGCATGGTTCTCCACCCCGAGGCGCAACTCGTCCCCTTGAACAGGCGCTCCGACTCCAAACAGGTCGGCTTGGATGGTGATCTCCATTGAGTCCGGGTGGCAGGTCACTCGGACGGTGTTCACCAGCTCCGGTTCCTCAGCTGGAGCCTTCGGATGCTCGGGCCCAGTGAGCTGGGAGCTCTGGCTCTTCGTGAGCTCGGGGGTCTGAAGCGAAGCAGCATGCTGCGTGTGACGTGTCGGTGGGAAGGCCACAGACGACTGAACGCAGAGGCCGGACAAGAGGAGCACGAAACACAAGGACGCCATGGAGGTCACTCAAAAAGGGCAAACTGGCTCAGACTGCACACGCTCTGCTCTCACCCACAAGGCAGCAGAGCAGTGAGCGCCGAGGAGCCTTTTAAACCTCCTGCAGACAACGAGCCACGGCACGCCTGCAGCCAATCATCCAACAATCAGCTTTCAGTCACTCAGGCCTGAGACACAACAAATGAATGGAGTCCAAGGGGAACCACACTTGATGTATACAAATACTAATAGTACATATTGTAATCAGGCGCCTTGCTACAGGTAATTGACTGGACATGTTTTCTGTTTAGTTGCGAGAAAAATAGTCATTTCATTTATTTATGGCCGTGTTCACACTATAAAACCCACATTCATTGGAAAGTACCTAGTGGCGTCACGGTTTCTATAAAACCACCGAACTTCAGCAACTGTTCACCTGAACTTCCGACACATCCTGTGATACAGAAAGAAGAAACTGATGATCAGTTGAAATGTGTCACCTGATCTGCGACAGAGCCCTCAATACAGAGAGGGTTTTATTGCAGGAACAATGTTAATACTAAAAACTTAAAAAAGTTTTTAATGAATGTGGTGCGTTCACAGTGGCTGGAGCCTTTTGTATCTCAAGCTCGACGTCCTGATTGTGTCTCAGACCAACCCCAGTGCCGTTACTGCAGTTGAACTCTTCCTCTTCCTGCTCTGAGGCAAAGAACAATAAATAGAGTGAGGTTGACCACAGTCAGAGGAGCTGGAGGAAACAGGCGGGGCTCATTATGACTTAGCTCCGGTGCATCTCACTGTTTTCTCAACTGTAAAGGGCCGTGAAGATGAATTTAGCATGCGCTCTTATTTTCATGCAGCTCGTCGAAGGTAAGAGAATTTTCTTGTTATAAAATAATGTAAACGGATTAACTCTGTGATATGACACAAATCATATTCATCAACAAATGAGAATTCACCTCATAGGGTTTAACAATCTGTACAAGGTGTGACGTCCTCTGTCCTGAACTCGACAAGAGTGAGGAAAGACTAGACGGAACCAGGTGCCCTAATATTCTTAAAGGGTTGAGTCTTCATCTTGACTTTAAATAACATATTCATCAATTTCATTTTATCTACTTGGAGAAAACTTTTTCAGCACTATGCATTATTGATCTTTAACTAAATGCCCTTGAGTCCGTTTTAAAAGTTTTAAATACTAAAACAACAAAGCAGCGGGCCAATTACATTCTGAACTGATGATGGCGCTAAAAGGAAAAGTCTATATGTAATATAAAAATATATTACAACTCATCCTCTGGGGACCATGAACACGGTTGACAACATTTGATGTTGTCCCTGTAACTGTAAACTGTTTGTTTGTTAGTCAGCAGCATTATGCAGAAAAACTATTATGGATTATCATTCAACTTTATGGGTCAGGGGAAGAACTCGTTTTTCAACATTTCCCTTGATTTCTTAGACAATAATTCATACATCTGAAGAACCATCATCAGTGTGTGTAATTTGTTGCAGATCCAAGTAAAAATCTGGATCTAGAGACTTGTTTGGTAGAGGTGTCCATTCTTCTGAGAGACGTTCTAGTTTTCAAACTTTGACCTACTGATGGTTCGAGAGGAAATAAACTGATCACCAAAGTGAGAAGGGCATCGATCTAATAGATGACAAAACATTTGACTTTCGGGCCAGCGAGTGTTGGTCAACGAGTTACCAGAGCTTGATCTGGATTTCTCTTTCTCCTCCAGCCTCTGCAGAGCTCATCTTCAGGCGTCTCAAGGTGAACCGATCACTGGAGCTCTCCTGCCCCCTTCAGCGGGACCTCGGCAGCCTGATGGGCCTCCACCTGTACCACCGCGGGGCCCAGAGCCAGACCACCCTGCTGTCCATGGCAAAGGGCGGCGAGCTCAGGGTGGACCCAGAGCGCAGGGGTCGTCTGCAGCTGGCTGGAGGGCTGGATTCCCCGCGGGTCAACGTGACCATCACCCACTTACAGCCCAGCGACACGGGACTGTACATGTGGGAGCTGAGCTTCAAGGGGGAGGACCTCCTGCTCAGTAACACACAGCTCTTCTTGCTGGTGGAAGGGGGAGGTAAAACATCACAATACTCACACACTGCTGCGCTTCAGTTGAACTAAACTTAAACCATCCCCTTGTACTGGTTTGTGCTGCAGGGAGGCCGTGCCAGTGCTCTCCCAGTTACCCCCCCCTGCTCCTCACCATCTTTGCAGCCGCAGGACTCATCGGGCTCACACTCAGTTGTCTGGCCACAGACAGATGTGTGAGTATTTACACTTTGGCTGATATTTAACAAATCCTGAGTGTCTTTGTGAAGTACCACTGCTGAGCGTGTGTCAGGTTCCACTTATACTTTATTGTCTTATTTGTGTTAATTGTATTTCCTCATTTAGATTTTTATAATATTTTAATTCAAAGTAATCATGAATTTACTTGGATAATTATTGAATAGGATTCAATGTTTTGCTCTGGGTTTTTAAGCTGTTTTATACCCATGCAATCTGTAACTCTGTTTAAAAAAGAAATACAAATACAATACGGGAACATTTCAAGTTCTTAAAAATGTCTCTTATCTACTCTTGATAAAAAGGCTGAGCTCAAACTTCAAAGTAATTATTGCCAGGACTTCAGTATGGAAACAATCTATTAAACATGCAAAGCCATTGGCAGAAATCTAAGTTCAATTAAATAAATGCCCCGTGTTCTAACCTTTTAGTGAATTGAAAACTGATTAAATTAAATACCTGGGTCTCAAACTCACCTGTCCGTTACAACTGATGAAGCCTCTTGGAGGTAAAAGATCTTTAAGCATCTATTCAAACAATAACAAAAGTCCAACTTTATACTATAGTTTATACTGTAGTAGTTTCTGGGTTTGGACTATTTGGTCGATTGGACTTGAATAAACAACTTTTGGGTTTTGGGGAATATGTGATGGTTATTTGTCAAAAATGTCTGACTTAAACATTGGATAGACCAAAGGAGGAGACAGCAGTAGGTGGATCAATTAATTCACATGAATGTTGTTTTTCATTATTCAGCTGAGTGACGAAGAAGTGCCTTCTAGAGTAAAAACTCACAGGAGCTTGAGGCCCTGATCAGAAATACACACACAATTTAAAAAATGAATTACAGAAGCTTGTAAGTGTTCCACAATGAGCAATAATGTGTTTCTGACCCTGAATGAAATAATGTTGTTTGTAGCTGAAGGCGAGGCGTCATCACAGACCACAACCTCCCGCTCCCATCTATGAGGAAATGACCAGGAAGCAGCAGAGCGCCGCGGTGCCCCAAAATAACCAGGAGGACCCGTCCCACCTGGAGGAAGGCAACTTCCCCTTGTACGCAAACCCCAACATCCGGCAACCACAGGACAACTACTATGCCTGCCCCAGACAGCTCTCCCTCAGAGCCTGAGCTGACTGCAGGCTTTGAACTAATGGTGCGGTACAGGAAGTGACACCGAGAGCTGCGGCCCGTGCTGTGGTCCTCCCAGTGCGGAGCAACAAAGGCAAAGAGAGACAAGAAGGCAAATAACCAGATGTCACGTTTTTTAACAGCCAAGAAAAACGATGCTATTTTATTAATATTTGAAAGAAGCTCCATAGTTCATGAAAACATTTGTTTCGGTGCATGTCATTTAACAATCACATTCTATGAGGAGAAAGAGATATACAGAGAGAAAAATAAAACATTACAAGCCACTTCTCATTAAATCTCAGTACAGACGTTTTTACTTAATATTTCAAAAACAAAAAAGGCAAAAACCAAAAAAAAATAGCCCTAATCCCACCCTCTGAAAAACCTTTACAACTGAGGATACAACCAAAAAAAAAGGTTGACAGGATAGGATCGAATCCCACAGTGCTAACGAGTGAGTCGCTCATTGGTTTTAGGAATACACAGCATGGCAATGTAGCGCTAGATCGATCTGAATCAGGGGGAAGGAAGCTGGAGGCAGAGAGCTTGACATCCATCACCGCTCCACACACCTCCCTGCCTCCACTTCCTTTAAAGAGAAAGAAACAAAAAAAGAAAACCCCACATTGGATCCTCAAAACCCCTTCGATAGATTCGGCCCCTTAAGAAGTAAGCCTGGAAACCCCCTATCTTCCACCCCCACCCCCCAAAACACTTGTGCATAGTTTCATGATCCTTTTACAACCAGCTCATGTTTTACAAACATTCTCCGAAAATGTGAAAAGTTCCACAAATGTCTGATTTATCTATTAATAATAATAGTAATAATAGTAATACCCGCTGTGGGAGAATGAAAGAGAGACAAGAGAGAGAAAGAAGAAAGATTAATGCACAATGTTCCTGATTCAGTCAGGACGGGACCTCATAAGAAAACACAATAAAGATTCAAACATACAGCATTTTGCATGTGATTCACTGTCTCTTTTTTTAACAATCAAAATCATTGACAAAATCATTTTTTTTTTTTTAAATGTAAAGCAATTTTTATATATAGTTTTATATATAAAGCACTCCATTTTCATTTAAAGTCCATTATTTGGTTATTATGTAACTGCTACGGATTTAGAAACAAAAGGTATTTTCTCTTCTTCTGAAATCCATAACTTTCAGTGCTTAAAATTGTTTCTTTTAAATCATCCTTTTCTTTTAACTCATCATAAAAATGTACATTAAAATGGCGTGGAGTTGGTACTCTGGAACCCTGGCCTTCCTGAGACAAGATCCACTTTTTCGTGTGTGTGCAAGATAGTGAGCAATTATGTCATTTTTTTTTCTTCTTTTTTTCTTTTCTATAAAGGAAAACAAAAATATATATATAATCAACATAAAACATACAGGCTTGAGACAGTCCATGAAATCGACACAGAACAAAGAAGGTTAAACAGAACAAGACAACACTGTTCAATCCCAGAGTTCTGAAAGTAGCACAACACATCTTCATTCTGTGAAGTGTTGTGTTGCTTTTTTGTTAGTTTTTTCCCCCCGTTTTAAATGGAAGCATTTGTCCTTTTGTTTTTCCAACATTCCCATGGTTTATCTCCTTTCTGTCGCAGGTTTTTCTTTTATTGAACTCCAGAAAAAAAAAGTGTTTGTAAACTGTCAGTGGCCTTGCAGTAAAAAAAAAAAAAAAAAAAAGACGACGACATGAGTGAAAACAGAACAAAAGCTAACAAACCAAAAAGGTAGGCACCTCTGAAGTGAGCCCTAGAAGCCAAGGCTCAGTCTGATGTCCCGTCCTTCACGCTCTCCGTTGCTCAGATTTGGGAGAGGTGAAGTCTTTCTACCCCAAACAATGGCCACAGGTCTGCAAAATACTTTTTTTGCTGCATTTTCTTTTTTATTCATATGTGATTTTTTTTTGTCTTTTTCTTTGTTTTCGGTTTATTGTCTGAAAAATGGTGCAATACTCAATAATGATCCATACTTTCTTGGATTATTCCACAATGAAAGCCACTAAGGTAGATAAACATTACATTTTAAAAACACACTTATTTTAGTCCTTGAGTAAACATTTACACATGAACTGTCCCCGTCTCCCCTCAGTACTTGTATCATGTTGTTCGTTTAGCTGGATGAGGGGTGAGGCCGACGCTCAGTGCAACGCTAGAGGCTAGTAACAATTAACATCAGAATATATTTTTGACGAGCAAAAAGAAAAACAAACAAACCAAAAAAAAAATCAACAACATAAGTATACTGAATTGAAAAGAAACACGAGGCGGACATTTCCTCCGCTGTAATCATAAGCTCTCAATCATGTTTTTCACCTCACGCTCCGAACATTCATACAACATACAGTACAAGCAGCCTTGTGCAAACACTCAAATACAACAGATGTAAATTTGCCTTTATAATCGATCTTTGTTTTCAACAACACTTGTATTTCAAATTTGATTCACTCTGAACCGATGTTATCAAAAATCTCTTTGAGTGTATGAATGAGACAAAAAAACCACTAGAAAAAGTGTTCACATTACATTATTGGCGCTTCTTTTGATTCAAGTATTTGTTTTCATTATTTTGTATTACTCTGATATGTTTATGATCTTGTTTTCTGGGAAATACAATGTTGAGGAGGATACACAGGGTAAGGGCCGGGGGGGGGGGGGGGGGGGCTTAGGTCAAATGGAAAACAGAAATCTAGTCATATACACACACACACCCATTATACACATTATATGGTTGTATAGCGTATATGAACTAGCATGTGCATATTCAACCCAGGCCTTTGTTTTTTTAAAGAGATTTGCTAATTCAAACCCTTGTGGGGGCCCTGCCCCAGAACCCTTGTCTGATCCATGATTGAGAAGCATATTTTGCTCAAGCTCCAGTTGCCTTTGAGTCAATGTGACTTTAAAAAAAGGGAGAGCGTCCGGTTTCCAACACTACACAGGTAGATAAGGGAGCAGCCGAAGGGTGTGGGGAGGGGCAGGGCTCTCAGTGCTGGTGCTAAGTCAAGAAATCCAGGGCACGTCTGAGACTCGACCTCCGTCCCGGTCACCCATCGTCCGTCTCTATTCAACTCCGCACTTCAACGCCAGTTCCTTGATTAACTGGCTGCATTTAGTCCAGTGTGGAGTAAATGCAGGAACAGACAAACACACAAACAACACAGGCAATAGTGATTGTTTTGTTGAATGACGCGAGTCTTAAGCAACTCTGGAAGAGGGCGAATCCCCTAAGTTTTAAGACTTGGTACCGAACTTGAGGTTTGTCGCTGTTTCTACTGATACGCTGGGTCCCTGCTCGGACCCTGACCCCAAAGCCAGATGTGCAGAGATAACCTGTTATATATTTGCTGGAGCGACCTTCAGGTTGGAGGTCCAAAACGAAACCTCCCGGATACAGCTTCCCCACGCGAGGCCCAGACGGCGAGCCTCGACGGGGGGAGAAGGCGGCAGCTTGCAGAGACACAGAACACAGACATCTCAGCCTCAAAGTGCACAGCTGAAACAGACCACTTTTAGTTTTTTGTTTTTTTTTGTAGTTTCTAGTTTTTGCGAAAAACCTTGATGCTAAAGAAAAAGATAATGTTTTTGGTTTTTAAAGAGATGTACCCGATGTGACCCATAAACAGTGCACAGACACATACAGGGACCACCCCACCCCCTCCTCGTTCTCTTCTTGCAGCCTGGTTCTCCCCTATATTTCCAGTCCCCTATTGGCGAAAGACCAGCACCATTCTTCTGTCCTGCCCTTCTACTCCTCAAGACTCCTACAGCTGGAGATTGTGGTGCACGTTCTGCCAGCGATAAGAGGAACTTCAGTCTCATCACACTAAAGATGAATTAGGATATGGCAAAGTGGAAGTAGATATTGGAAAAATCGGTTGGCACAAGACTGAAGAAGTGACTGTTTGCCAACCACTTGTGCCTCCAGCAGGTAATTTAGTGTTATTGAGTAGCTCTGTCCACACAGTGGGAGACTTAACCCTTGAAGAGTGGTTGGGGGGGGGGGGGGGGGGGGGGTTGTTTCAAGGGGAGCTGCCTGGTAGTAAAGTTTGAGAGATAAGTGAAGATTGGCAGATGTGGGCAATGGCTGTGATTTTCTAGATGGCTGCGAACGAACACCTCCTTGTCTTTGCATAGAAATGGAAGGCTGTTATCAGTTGAGGTGGTTCTAAGCATAACTGAGTGCTCCCAGAGTTAAACATAAAGCACCAGCGTGAGTGAGGAGCGTCAACATTAAAAGGAAGTGTGTGTGTGTTTTTAAAAAGACGACAGAGTCGAGGTTTGGTGCCCCAGGATGGACGGGGGAAGTTCGGCTCACCATCCTGGACAGAACCTTCGATTACACAACCTTTCCCACTTGATTTGACTTGGTCCAACATTAAGACCTCCCCCCACCTTGCTTTTCCACCGATATCTGCAGTGTTTTGTACGGCCCTGCTGCACGACTGAGGTGTACCTCTGATCTAAACACTGGCTCTGCCTCTGAGGCAGTGGGAGGGGCAGGAGAGAAGCTGAACACTGCATAAAGACCAATATTAAAAAGCCATGAATTATCATCAGAAAACAATCATTAACTATATCATCAATTATAACAGCAACAATATCAGCAAACTTCTTAGAACAATAAAATAAAAAAATGCACACTGGCAATTCTATAAGTGAAAACCAAAAAGAAAAAAACACACAAACACATCAAGCGCCTCCATCTCTGGCTAAAGTGAACTTTGCAGGAGAGACAGAGAGAGTGGAAGTGGAGGTTGCTGAGGACAGACTCTGGCGCAGTAGTAGTAGTAAATGTAATACATGTGGGCCAGTTCTGAAAGAGCTGCTCTTGGCCTGGAGGCCCGAGGGGTGGGGAGCGGAAGAGGGGGAGCGGAAGAGGAGGGAAGCCAGTCTGTAGGGACCCGCAGGGAGGCAGCGAGCGAGGGTGCAGGAGGGGTGAGGGCTGCCGCAGAGTACTGCGCTCTGCAGCAGGCAGGCACTCAGTGGCCACACTATCACACAGGTTGGCAGGGCCTCCAATAGACAGACGAAAAAGAAGAGGATGAAAGAGAGATGGAGATCCTCCCTGCTGGACCCAGTAGAACATTAACACGTTGAGCGTTTCCAGACACCAAGGCTAAAGAGTTCAATGCAACAGTATGCAATGTAACAGTGATATTTACTTTGATAGAGAGGGTGAGGATGAGCGCTTCAGGGTCTGTCCCTGCTGCAGCCATCATCGGTTGAGTTAGTTCTTTCTTTGTGTTTTCCCTTCACTTTGCTACTTTGCTGTGTTAAACATCCTTCTTGGTCCCACGACTTGAGGGAAGAAGGACTGACCCCAAAAAAAATCTTCACATCCATGTTACGTTAAAAAATAAGTATATCGAGAAGCCACTGAGCAGATTTTTTTTTTTGTCTTTGTTTTTCAGTTTTTACATGCCAGTGTTGCTTCTCCTTTCTTCTATTCGTTGGCATTGAGGGTGTAACGAGCTGCGGGGCTCTTGCTAAGTGCTATGATAGACCAACCGATTCACAAAATCTTTGCTTGATACTCTTATACCGATGCAAATTTGGGCCAAAAAAAAAGGTCTTCTGGGTAAAAAAAAAAAAAACAGGCTCATCTCATTTTGGTTTGATGCCTTCTCATCAAGCACACACACACACACGCACACTCACACTAACACACACTCACACACACACACCTGTCCCTCCCTCTCCCCAACATAGTCACTGGCATAAGTGTGGAGAGTAAGCTGGCTGAAGAAGTGCTTTTGGGTACATGTCCTTGTGGTTGAAGATGGTTCAAGACCAGCTTGCTACTCTCCTGAGTTCACACACTCGTGGGAGGGGGGATGAAGGGTAGTAGTGGCAGTTTTTGGGGTGGAGAGGGTCGGGAGTGGCAGGGGGGCAGATACAGCTTTTGCAGTTCGATTATTCCTTATAGTCTCCCCTCTTTCCGAGAGAGGCCACGCTAGGGTGCTTGGACGGTAGAGTCTGTGGCTTATATTGCACATCACTTGAAATGGTTGTTTTTGCGGGGTCGGAGTGGATGGGGGGTGGGGGGTAGTTGATTACACACCGTTGGGAAACAGTTACGACTTGATTTATTTTTTTTTCTCTCTCCTCTACGACGGTGAGAGGGTCAGAGACAAACTGGTTCATTGTGTCGTCCTCCACGTCCATAACTGTCTGTACAAGCGTTGACCCCCCCCCCCCCAAAAAAAACTATGCCCCCCACCAAGTACAATTGACCGACACATTTGAATAATTTCATTAGCTTTGTTTGCAATGGTTCAAGAAGAAGAAGAAAAAAAAAATACAAAAATAAATGGCTTGAACAAGGCGAACAGAGTTGCATCATCCCCTTTGAGCGAACTGAGGAACTCAATCTGCTTGAAAAACAATGCACTGAAGTCGTGAGCTGTGGTTGCTTACGTTAAGCAGCAGCAGCATGTACTTTCCACTCAGGTTTCAATGGCTCAGAAATAAGGGTGTGCAAGTGTCCGTATGCTTCTTCACCAAGTACAGAGTGAATGAGGATAGCAGGGCAGGAAAGAGGTTAAGGCTAATATTAGTGCTGAGAGGAACAAATGTGTCGAGTCTGGACCAGCTGAAAGTTCGACCACCACTCTGATTGAAGGGTTTTACTTTGGGAATGATGCCTTTTCCACGGATCTCTGAGGTGCGGTATGATTCGCCTCAAAAGGCAGAGAAGGATTACGCAGGTCTAAAGATGGCGGCGAGATCTCGAAAAGTTCATGTCTGTAAAAAGTACTCTTTGCTCGTTGAATGAAAAGACTTCTTGTGTCTCCAAAAGTAAAAGCTGAACACTGTGACCAAAATCCCTCGCTGAGATTCACATAAGAACTGCAACTGAAATGTCACTCAAAACTTAAAGGAGAAGAGGAGGCTGACGAGGGCTGAGCAGCGAGGATTTAGCCTCGTCCTCCTCTTGTCTCTCCTTTTCATTTTTTGCAACCACACTGATTATCTCCACATTGATTTGAAAGATTTTTGCTCCTGTTGATGTTTGTTTTTTTGCCCGGGATCTTCCGTCCTACATGGACTCTCCACTCAGCAGGTCCCCAGGCAGCAGCGTATTGATTGGTGTGGGACTCCCCATGATCCGTCCATCCTCTCCACTTGGGGATCCCCACAGGTTGGAATACTGTTGCACGCCACCCCAAAGCAACTCCCCGCCTGTCTTTGCTCCGCCTCCAAGGCCACCGCTGCCGTTGTTGTTGTTGTTCCAGTGGGGCGAGTGACCGATAGGATGAGGGGCTCCGGACCCGGTCCCACCCATCCTTGTCTGATGGGAGCCTGGAGTGGCCTGCCAGCTGGTTGTTACGCCGAGCGACTGGCCCTGTGCAAAGAAGCGGTTCACTTCCTCCTCCCCAGCAAACTCTGCCAGGATGGTGGTGTTCCCGAGCACGCACCTAGAGAGTGAATGGAGAGAAAACAACAAATAAATAAAAGTTGAAAAATCCCCAAACCCCAAATTTGAGGCAATGCATTGGTGGACTTACATGTGCAGGGACTTCTGAGCCTTGGCAGCCTCATCCTTGGAGCTGTAGCGCACCACAGCGTTGCCCTGTGTTAGGTTGAGGTGGAATGTGATGAGGGGGCCGTGCTGCATGCACAGTGTACGCAGTGTCGAACCATCAATCTGAAAAACATGGATCATACCCGTCAGTGACAGAAGCAGTTGAAAATGCTTAAAGGCTCATTTATGTTCAACGTTAGTTACATATAAGGAAACGGACAGAAGGATTCCTCTGTGTTTTCATTCGTATGAAACAGAAACATAGGAAACCAGAAATCCAGGGGTGCAGTGGAGGTAATAGTTCAAATGTAAGGACCATAGGAGACAAGGAAGGAGTTTCACCAAATAATTCAAATGTATTTAATGGCTTTTCAGACCACTGCGGTTTGACACTTAACATTCTGTGGGCATGGATGGTTACATTGTTCAAAGGCAGTATAAATGAGCTTTAAGGAAGAGCATCAGATTGTACACTATTACCTGTGGAGTGAGGTTCCTCAAAACCAGCCAGCTACTGGTCCTGTTGGAGCTGTCTGTACTCCACGTGGTACCTGCTGTGGATCAAGACATAAGGCGGCAATTTGTTAACACAAAGTTTATCATCTCCACGAATCTCTGAAACGAAAAATCTGTCACTAACACTGAAATTGAGGTGTTGATTTCTACTGAGAAAATAAAAAACCACAGAGTGTCAGTTGACAATTCTTCACCACAACATGAATCTTACTAGGGTGTCGGCAATACTGTCTAGGCTACACATTGAAAATCAGCGTGTGGTCGTACGCCACATCAAAGTACTGCTCGCTCTTCAAGTGTGTTCGTACTGTAAACTTCATAACCGTATATACAGACACGCCATGCCTCCATTATACGCCCTTAACGCATTAGGTGAGTGCATAAGAAAGGTCTTACATGTTGTGTCTGAGCTATGCAGTATGCTTCAACTCATTTCAGTTTTAGAAATTTATTTTTACATGTTTTTATGTTATCATCACCATATGTTAAGTGTGTCTGCATGTCTTAACTGCCACTTTGTGGAACTCCAAAAACTCCCTCAGAGTTGCAAAAATGTTGAATCTATTAAATAATTGAATAAAGTTGTATAGCTTCCATGAGAGATCAAGTGATTATTAAATTTAAAATTAAGAAATGCAAATGTTAGATTTTGGCAAAAATGACAAACGTATCTTTGATAATGGAGCCTTGTTAGATTGTTCTGCTTACTGATAGATAATGAACATTAATACCTGAGGTGTAAGAGCTGCTCCAGCCTTGGGCCAGACCCAGGGAGTTGCCCCCCCACGTTGAGGAAGGCTTGCTGTGGGTGAGGCCAGGTGGGGGGCGTGAAGGGGCTATATTGCTGCTCCGGGGCCCCTGAGGGACCTTCCACAGCTCGTGGGACAGGGAGGCCTGGCTATGAGAGACAGGGCCAGAAGACCAGGTAGATTTCATCTCTGACAGTTTACCTGGTTGGAAAAAAGGGAGGGAAACGTTGAAATTCAGAACTAAGTGACAAAAGCATGCATGGACAAAAGGGCACAAACACACACACAAACACACACACACACACACACACCAAGAGCAACCAAGGGAGAGCGTCCTGCAGAGCAAAATAAGTGTCTCAACAGCAGGGATACATCAAGATGGATTGACATATCCACTTCCCCCCACTACACAGAAATGGAGCTAAAGTATGACAGCAATAATAACTAAGTCAAATGAACTGCAAAACAGGTTTCTACTATTCTTCAAAATATGTCACTAACAGAAATTTGATTCACTTAGACTGCTGTCATCAATTTCAGTCCACATCCAACAGTCACAGTAAATTAAGGAAAAACAACAAGCTACACCCTTAAGTGTTTCACACTTCCCATGCCACACACAGGGAGGAAGGAGAAACACCAACACCATGAGGGGAAATATCCACGAGGGGCAAAGTTCGATGGGAGAAATCTCAAATGAGGGTCAGAATTAATCAGGGGCATTGGATTGAATGACTTGAGGCTCTGGGTTTGACAGTAACAGGAGGGAGAGGATTTGCAGCAATCGAGCCACTACAATGTGGGAGGTGGTGGGGGGGGGGGGGGTTACAGCTTGACCATGTACCTTCATCGTCCATCTCCGGGGACGACAGACTGAACGAGCTAGTGTAGGCACTGACTGGCCAATCAGTGGAGGGAGGCAGAGCCTCGATCTGAGATGAAGTGGGAGAGGAGCCTAAGCCGATACCAGCAACACAAAAGATAGACAGACACAAACAAATAAGGAAAAAATAGCAGAGAAAAAATGGAGTAAAGAATAAAAGACACTACAAATGATGATAGTCAGCTCATTAAGAGTATAAACTGGAAAATGACAGTGACCACAGAGGAAGTTAAAAGCAGGAAAATAAAGAACAAAACAATAAGAAGCAGGCCCTCTCTGGTGACAGCAGCTACATGGTATTGTCACTTACAATACACACGGACACACTTTTCTTTAAATGTATTTTTAGATTATATTTCCCTCCTGCTTGACATGGTGTGCTGCTGTGTTGTGACATAAGGTGTGACTTATCACACCCTCTGACACTTTTGTCTCTAATAAACTTTGGTCCTGCTCTCACCTCCACTCCTGTCCCGTAACAGGTAGCGGTTGACATCTTGGATATTGGTGTTGATGGTGGGCCCACTAGGGACACTGCCAGGGGTCATGTTGGGGTCATTCTCAGGGTCGATATTCTGTAGACCCTTCCAGGGAACACCGGGGCAGAACTCTGAAGATGAGAATTAAAGTGTTTGCTGAAGTTTAACGGTCAGGACATAAATAATAACTTGACAAACCAGAGTGTAATAGTGAAGAGCACCCATCAACGTGATGTATATTATTAAATAACATTATTAAATTATTTAATACCAAATTAAATAACATCTGACATTGATCCACATCCGACTCCCTGATGTTACTAACCTGGCGGCCAGTTGATATTGGTCCCATTGGCCATCTTGTCATTGTTACTTTTGCCCTGTCCCCAATTGTCTGCGGGGACCAGGGGGCTGGTAGGAGAGTCTGAGCTGGACATGAGGTTGTAGGGACTGTAAGATTCCTCCAGCTGTGGGGGTTTACCAGGGGGACCCAAGTTGGCACCTGAGACAAGTGAACAAACAAAAAACTTTTAGAAGCTGATATGTGAAATATTTATGGATTTTGTTACCCATCAAGAAAGAAAGATCTATAGAGCTGTATGTTAAGTTTGTGATGCTTCTCTGGTTTGGGTCTCCTGCGCTGAAGTGGACAGACTTATTGGCTATGTGGCTAACTTGAACTGTAAAAGGAGCTTAAGGTTTCAATTAGGAATAAAAATGAATTTACCAAACATAGCGTTATTTTGGTTTATTATAAGATGTCCTGTCTACATGAATTAAAACTCGGCAACAGGAGGAAACAACGTGTTCTCTAGTGGTGACAAATCCTCTTTAACTACACAGGACTCCCTCTGCCCTCTCACCATGCTTGCCCAGGCTGGGCTCTAGAGGAGAGGAGTTACCAGAAAGGCTTTCGATGGAGTTCGGGTGCGTCCACTGCGACAGGCGCGATTGGGGTTGGTGGGGTTCCTTCATAGCCAGACTTCCCACCTCCATGCAGTTTACATTCATGTTTGGATTCAGTCCGGCTGAAGAGAAGACACAACAGTGAACTGTTACTACACATGTCTATGTGTATTAGTGCAGCATAGTACATTTCACATCCAAAGAGCAAGGCTAATGCCACTCACAGAGAGAGTAGGGGCTGTAGGTGTTAGGAGATGAGTGCAGCTCTTTGGTCTGCAGGTCAGGGAGGCCTGGAGCGTGGGGGTGACCTGGAAATGAATCCAGGGGGGATTTGGTCCCACCAGGATGCAGGCCCGTGTGGGAGGGAGGCGGCTGCTGTTGCTGATGCTTCATCAGCAGGGCCTGGGCCAGCTGACGCTGGTGCTGTTGGATCTGCTGCTGCATGTTATTGATTGTACGTGCAACCTGCGGCACACATGAGATCACAAAGGAGAGAATTTTAGGAATTAGAATGAAATATTTTCACACAATTATTAAGTCTGATTTATTTAAAGAAAGTAACATGTGACAGTGAGCTGGATAGGAGTGAAGGTTAGGAGGGAAACCTACTTGCTGCTCTTGTTGTCGAATGGGACCAGAAACATTGCGCTGCGCCTGCAACATCTGCTGCTGAATTTGTAAACGCTGGTATGCCTGTGTATCAGGTATAAGCACGGTTTCAATGTCAAAACATGTCAGCATATCTGTGCACCTAGATTCTAACGCACACAAAAACAATGAAATGGTTTAATCTAAATGTAGTTTGGAAAATTGCTCTTAATGCATTCAGGGCTAATCAACTTTTGTGTTCAACGTTATGCACCATGTGCCACATCTATGCCAGTTAAGATAACTGTTCTTTCTCAACTAAAAGCAAACAAGGTTGAATGAAACTCACCAGTTGCAGCTGGTAAAGTTGATTCAGAAGGGTCATATGTTGAGGGTTTATTGGTGAGGTTAAAAGTGCAGGATTGAGACCAATGTTTTTTGCTGCAAACTGTAAGAGCTGTGCTTGAACCTGTGGGCAAACATTAAGAACAGAATCTTAACTAAATTATAACGTTACAGAAAATGCTTGTTTGCTCATGTTTAGTGTTTAATCTGCCCCTTTACTGATGTGTATTAAAAAGGTCTAAATTGATATATAATAAATGGGAAACTCAAATCAGAGAGGTTTTTAAAGACCGTAATCTGATTATAAAATATTCATCCTTGCCTATATTAAAGCACCCTGCCTAAGAATGTGAATATATAGTAAGTAAGAAATTAGGTCACATGTTCACGAGTATCTATTTCTGTATTTGTGTGTTTTTGTGTGCATGTGCTTACCTGAGGGGAGAGAAACTGAGGCACTTGAGCACGTACACTAGGCTGAGGGGAGCTGAGAGGCGGCACTGGCGGCTGAGGAGGCTGCTGCATGGTCCGGGCTTGTGCTGCTCCACCGCCGCCAAACATTCCACTCTGCATCTGCTGGATGAGGGTAGAGAGACTCTTCACTTCTGCCTCAGTCACACACATAAGCTAGGTTCATTGTGAGTATTTGGGAAAATATGAAGAGATTTTGACTTCTCTTTAAATAAGGAAAAGATTTATATTCATATTCTTAAATCCTTTTCGTGTAAAATAACGACAGCTTGTCTCATATGTTTTTATGACTTAAGATCTTAAGTTTGTACTTGGCGTCTCTCTATATTGAATAATATTCTCAGGGATCCCATTCAAAAAGACTAATTTAATATTTTCTACAGTGCTTGTGCTGCTATTCTGCATCAGAAATTAAAAACTATTTCAATGTGCAGTACATATTTTTAGCAATTATTTCTTTTAAACCAATGAGTGCCCTGCTCACCTTATCCATGAAGGGCAAGCGGGGGTCTGCGGAGGGGTCTTTGGAAAGAAGCGGGGGCCGAGGGCAGCTCATGGGCTTGTTGATGAGCCCGTTGTTGTAGTCGTGGCTGGCCATCCCCATCCCCCGCTTGTCCAGCTCCGTCTTCTTCTCCAGCAGGGCACTCATGGCCTGGTCCAGGTTCAAGTTGTTGCTCTTCAGAGCCTCCTCTGCTGGATCCCTCTGTAGAGAAAACACAGAAAGCTTCAGTGTTAGGAGAAGACGAAAGCAAACATGACAGATATTTTTATGTGCCAGAGGGCTAGTTTGTTTGTCCAGCAGTTGGTACTAGAATAGATTAACAGCAGTTTAAAGTCAATTCAACTCACAGGGAAGCCCATGTCTGTCAACTGTTTGATGAGACGATTCATGATCCAGGCCTCTTCTTGCTTTCCTGGGACCTTCACCTGGAGGAGATGATGGAAAATGATTATTACCACACTCATAGTACTTCACAATGAAATTCTTTCCCCCATACAATACCATACAATATGCAATTTGCTCTGCTTCACACCTTCTGTGGGACCTTTTTGGATGTATTGCCCCAAGAGTTGCAGGAGGAGTTGCTCTCCTGGGTGGGAGCACTATTCCACATGTCTCCCTCCTCAGCATCCCACTGACCCCCTGACAGGCTCAGCTCCTCACCTCCACCTCCACCTCCCCATCCGTCTTGCATAGGTTTGGGGGCTAAAAAACACACAAGAAAATGTGTAGATCAACCAATGTAAAGATCAAATATGTAGCTGTACTTTAACTTTACACATGATAACTTATAATGTTAGCTTTCACTTGGAATAAACTTTTGAAGCTCAAGTTACTGTTATTGCAAAACAAAATACATCGTAAACTTATGTATAAGTATAAGTATAAACTTATCCAACATAACAGTGATTCGCAAGCCATCTTGCCTTTGGGTGAAGCCTTGAGTTTTAACATTTAACAAAAAAAAAACGTGAGATTAACACCAGTCTTTGATGAAAAGAAAGAAAGTCAATAAATCCAAGGGGAAAATGTAATTTGGCTGAAATATTTGACAGCCACTAGGGGTCAGTGTAGATTTCTTTGCAAAATCTTGCTTCCCCTGTGCCAAATTGATGTCCTTGACTTGACTCATCAGGAGAGAATATGTGTTTTAAGCAACAGAGCCTCCATGTGTTAACATTATTCATCAAGAGGTATACATAATAATAAAACCATAAAGGGTTCAGCTATCTACCAGGTTTGCAAGATGCAGATGTCATTGCTGGGTTGCCCCTGCCATAGCTGTCCTGGTTCCCATCACTCCAGCCTCCACAGCTACCAGCTTGTTTGTTCCAGGCAGACGTCCCATTGTCCATGCTGACCGGAGGAGGTGCAGGTTCCCCCCAAGTGCTCTCCGACTTTGTGTGGGAGCTTGGTATTTCTCCCCAGCCTGGAGGAGAAAAAAGGACAATGACTTGTCCGTTAAAAATACTTAATCATACCTAAACCAATATTAAAAAAGAATCAGAAAAAGGGAAGCTTTATGTATAATCAAATTTTTATATGAATTTTGGCATTGATTCTTATGTGACTAATTTCTCATAAAAGGGCAGAAGGCAACATTGGGGGAAGATTGAATGATTGGGAAACTATAACAGTAGGGAAAACTATTTTGTTATTATTGTTAAATCTATCATTGACTGCAACTATCTAATAATTATATAAGTCTGTCTGTATGTGGAGTTCCTCTTATGAGATTTGTATTCACATATCTTGATATCCGTTCATATCAACACTACTTATATTTGAATAAACTTTGAATGAACAGGTGACAAGTGCTATGTAGCAATGGTGGCTGGGATTCTCTCAAGGCAAGTTCTTTCATGACAACAACTACTGCAGGTCAGTCTCACAGTGTCAGAAAGAAAGCTGCAACCAGCATCACCACAGCCCAAACAAACAGCCCGTTCCAAATGGGCATGTTTACAACGGGCACTGCACTATCAATACCAGCATTGGAATGCATCCGATACTGCGGAAATTGCCTGGCGAGTACATGCATCTTTGTACAGATCTGATACCAAGTCTTTAAAGTATTACCTTTACCCAGATAAAATTTCCGCTACAAAACAGTTAGAATGAATGCCATAGAACTTCCTTTTACTATGCCTGTATTTGTTTTTCATAGGCTTAAACCTGAGCTAGGCCATACAACTCAAACACATCTCAATGGCAAAGTATAAAAAAATGGAGTCAAGTTGTTTGTGCCGGCTCATGTTAGCATACATTTCTGATTAATAATAGTACGAGTCGCTCTCTTCAATTCAAAATTCTACAGCAATCAATCTAAGACAAACCGTCTTCATCACGGCCCTTCATTAAAGAAAGTCCTTCTCTGTTGCTAAATGGGTGTCTACTCACTAAGGTTATCTGTCATGTGTGATAAGATGTTTCCTGTTTAGTTAATATAAACTGGGCCTCAAGTCTAACTGTGCCATTGGTAAATACCATCTCCACATCTATCCTTCAGCTTGTGAGTGTGAAACAGCAGTCGTGCAGGGAGGCAGAGACCTGGGCTTGGCATAGAAGGATGGCTGACAGAGGGAGGAGATTCCCATTTAAAATCTGGCACAGCCTGGACCCTTTTGGCGTTGGTGGCAAAGTGGTGTCTCCGGGCCTGTTTCAGTGCCAGACAGGACTACCTGAAGTGCCACACTGACACACTTGCACAAACAAACTTCATAATTTTCTTGTTTGTTATCTGTAAATGCCATTTTTCTGCCCTCAATGATATATGAATATTATAATACAAGGGTTGTGCTTATTTATTTTTCAACTGCCTATATATGCACAACATCCAGCAAATATGGACTTAGCATGCAGGGTCAAGTGAGGGACAGCAGGGGCCGTCTGAACCCTCTCAGTTCTCAGCGGCTAGCTCCAGCCCCTCCCCTCAACTACTGACAGATGGTGTCTCCCAAATAATCACACACCTCCGATCCGTCTCAAACTGTTTGTGGTGAATCGCTATTTTCACAAGGTACTTTGTAAACAGCATTCTTTTTCTACCTCTGGGAGCCCATGTGGGGTTTCCAGGGGGACCTGCACACAGACGTGCACGGTGTTGTGAAATGTGAGGAGCCTCGTGGAGGAGGCACGGCTGGCACTGCTTAACTAATTTGGATTGTCGCTTAGAAATAAATCCAACGAGGGCAAACTAGGTCAAGAATTTACCTTTAAGTGGATCAACGGCTTGGAGCTTAACAGTGCAGTGTGCAACAACCTAACCAGCTTTCATGTTTGACACCTTTATTTTAACAATTAAAAAGAAAAGAGAAACTGAGATATACATACTCATATATAGTCCTGATATAATTACGCTTGAGTTACATTGATCTGACCGGTATGAACAGTGCAAAATATAATCTGACCAATTTAGCCATGTGGTACTGTTAAATCAAAATATAATGAGTAAATTACACAATTACACATAACACAGTCACACAATTTTGTTGTCTTACCTTGAGTTATCAGGGGAGCCCTGATATGAGTTGGCCCAGGCTGGTGTGGCACAACAGGATCCATTGGCCCACTGGTGGGCCCTGGGTTTTGAGAGTTTTGACTGTGATTCTGTAAAGGTGCAGGTGGCCCGTGATATGGGGGATTGTGAGAGTGGTGATGGTTGCTGTTTGGAACTGGTGGATTATTGCCTCCAGTGGGAACTTTAGCCTGGGAATTTCCTGGATTATTCTTGTCCCACAAGTTGACAGCCTTGTTGTAGACACCAGGGTCACCCCAAGCTGAGGTCCCATCATCTATCTCCATTTTACGTCGGATTGAAGGTGGGGAGGGCTCTTCCCAGCCTGTAGGATCAGCTGAGGATTCCTGCTTATTGCCACTCCGACCTGCAGCTTGCTTCACGGAGTTTGAGCCACCCCAAGAGCCTACGCCCCCTCCTCCACTATTACCACTGGGCCCATCCTGAGGCTTGCCAGCCCATCCTTGAGGAGGGCCACTGGGACGCTGGGAAACTGGTTCTCCCCAGCCACCATTTCCTCCAGCTCCAGATATCCCTGATCCTGAAGCTGGCATACCCCAGCCTCGTGGCTTTTCCTTCCAGCCTGCTGCCTCGCCCTCCCAGGCAGGGTTGGTGGGAGTTTTTTTGCTCTCTTCTGGTTCTCCCCAGTCACCAGTGTTATTGCTGCCTCCACTATTGCCCCAGCCGTGGGATGCTTTTTGTTGCTCTCCCCAGCCTTGGGATGTTGCCTTGATGTGAGCATCGTCCCACCCACTTGACTTCTCCTCTCTCCATGACTGACCACCATTCTTAGGTACACTGGTGGTGGGGCCTCCTGCTGGAGAGTTCCCCCAGCCACTGGGGGCAGCTGGGGGCTTAATGTTGTTAGGTGGCTCTCCCCAACCAGAGTTGGGCTTGTTGGTAGCTGCTATGCTTCCACCCCAACCTGAAGCTCCCTGAGAACCAGGCACATCATTTTTGCTCCCAGGGTCACTCCTCTGAGTGGGGGCCATGCTAGTGTTGGAGGGCCCCTGGGAATTGTTTGGAGTGGTTGGGCCAGAGCCCCGCGATTCAGTGGCTGCATCTTTCTTGCGTTTACTCTCAACCATATCCCACGAGGTGTGCTGGCGAACAGGGGTCTGTCCCCACCCAGTGTTACACAACACCCTGGGGTCCAGATCCTGTGCAGGGGGCAGAGGAGCTGGATTATCTCTGGATGAGTCTCTGCATGGGGGATGTCCTTCCATGCTGTCACTGCTCCCTTCACTGGCAACAGCTGTGCTCACAGCTCTGCCCCAAGGACTAGCCTTTGTCTCCTGCGGAGGAGAGCTGGGGGTATCCCAGCTTCCCTGGGCCTCTTCAGTGTGCTGCTTCCCCCAGTCTCCACGGGACTGGTCACCCCATCCTCCAGTATTCCCTGCTCCACCTCCCCCATGGCCCCAGCCAGAGTTCCAGCCAGGTGCCTCCTTAGATGAAGGTGCCTTAGAGTCGCCACTGTTACCCCATACTGAGCTACTATCTTCTCCATTGACCTGCGGGCCCCCTTTTGGAGGTTGGCCCATTGAACTCATCCCTACAGGTGCATTACCCCAGCCAGGCAAGCTGTGTATAGGGCTTGACGGTTCCTGCTTATTAGTGTGATTTGGTCCATCAGTTTTAAGGTTCTGAGGTTCTGAACTGAAAGACACATTCGTGGATGGGGAGGGTTGTGGCTCTGACATGTCAGAGGTCATTAAACCTCCCCAGGCGCTGCCAATCCCAGAGGAGTTGCTGTTAGTGTTGGCTCCAGTACAGGTGCTGGTCTGGGCTGGTGGAGGGCCAGGCTGATTACAGAGGTTTGGTGTAGGTTGAGGAGGTGAAATGGTGTTGGCTCCCCCTGAGCTGCCTCCCCCTGTACCAGGTCCATCATGCCCCAGCATTGGCCAGGCAGATGGGTTGGCATTAGGGTTTAGGTTCAAGTTATAGTTGGTGGTGGAAGATGATGAGCCCCAGCCCCTGCTGCCTGCTCCCTCCACTGGACTGTCACTCTTTCCTTCATTCCCCACTGAGGACTGAGGGGGGCAATGGGAGGGTCCAGGTCCAGAACCCCAGCTGCGATTGGCTGCAATCTGGTTAGAGAGCATGCTGGTTCCAGTATGACTGGCAGGACTGGTTCCACTGTTGGCCTTGCTGCTAAGGTGGTTGGCAGGGAAGTGGCCTGTCTGGCTGTTGGCCCCTGTGGCCATAGTAACTGTACTACAACTACTACTAGTACTGCTGCTGCCGCTGTTGCTGCTGCTGCTGCTGCTGCTGCTGCTGCTGGTCATGCGACCAGGGTCAGTATCCAAAGGGCATCCTCCAGGAGGGGCCTGGATCTTGCTGAGGGTAATCGAAGGCCAAGCCTCTGTGTCCTTCTGGTTAATACTCAGTTGATCCCAACCACTGAGATTGGTGGAAGAGGCAGCACTTGTGGCACTCCTATTAGATGGCAGGTGTCCCCAGAGGGTCTTATCATACTGGGCTCCCTGGCTGCTCTGGGGGGGCAGTTCTGTAGGGGAGGAAAGAAAGAATATATGAGCTATGTGCTGTACGTCATCACAACCAAATATGCTTAGTAACGTTGGAATACCATGACAGCAAGTGCAGTGTCTATGCATACACTGAATTTCGAAGATGTTTTAATAATGAAAATTAAAAATAAATAAGCATTCACAGTTAGAGTGAAAACAGAGAGGAAAATGACTCATGTGGTAACATAACAACCTTTACAAAATAAATAATATATGTATGTACTTTAGTGCATCCTGGCTCCTCCATTACAAAATGTCCATCAGCAAGATACTGAACCCCAAAACTGGTGATATACCATCATTGTATTAGTGAAAGTGTGATTGAGAAGCGCGCTTCTTATGATTGTGTGTGAATGAATGAACGTGCCTCATAATGTAAAGCGCTTTGTCTAGTGATTTAAAATAATAAAGTGCAAAAGTAAATGCAGTATATTTACCATTTAACACTTTCCACTAAAATAATATTTGCAGTCTATAACAGTGTATTGGAAGCACATCACCGAAATAAAGCAGTCATGGAGATATAGAGGATTTGTCACATTCTCATTAGATTTGTTCTATTATCCAACTGTGAAGCCTTAAAACATCCATGAATCTATTTTATAGTCACCACAGTAGATAATATTCAAACTGAAAATTGGCTTTTAGCCAAACTGCTTGTGCTCGTTTCTGTCTAGAGAAATATAACAAATTAAATTGAACACCTAAAGTGAAATTAGAACATTTACATGTTACAGTACTACTAAATAAATGTATGTTTAGAAAATAGCATAAAAATTTACCAGATGGAAAATTGTATCAGACGCAAAATCATGAAATCATGCATTTTCCACAAATGAAACGATAGACTCTAAATGTTAAACATTGCATCTTCCAGATAGTTCACCCCAAACAGACGCCAGATTTGAGGATGCAATCAATGACAAAGGTCATGCAGAAGTCATCCTTAACTTTTGACCTGCTAGCTGTAACAGTAATGACCTCTGCTTGACATGAAGCACAAATACTCTACACTCGCCCGAGGCAACGAGTCTCCTCACAAACACGTCAGCCTCCATCTGCTGATACAACAACTCTGACAGCGCTTTGAGTTTCTTTCAGGCTGCCTGAAGTTCCAGTTTGCGTAAGGATTGTTTTGGTACAGTGCAAGCCCAGCTGCAGATCATGATCGCGGCACTGATCAACTGGCACCACCAGATCGCCCATTTCCACCATCCATTGTGTTGCAGCTGCTGTTGTTTACAAATACCTTCACATGCATACCGCATTTGTTTTCATAGACTGACTGTATCATGACGATAAGAGGGAAGTGACAGTATTTGTATACCATCCCATTTTTTATTCAGTGCTTGTAACTACAGCAGAGAGAGAGAGATAGAGAGAGAGAGAGGAGGCAGTGAGAGCAGGGGGGAAAAGAGGGCACTGTGTTTCTGACACACACAGCACTGTCGTTCTGTAGCGTCACTCCACTGAGAAGTGCAGGACCGCCATTTTCTCTGTCCTGAAATAGTGCCAAAAAGGCTCCGAGCTACCGTCTGTATATCCACCATCGCTGCTTCAACAGCATGCATGTCTCGTTCAAATTAATATACAAGTCACAAGACGTCAACACTGCATGCGTGCACTACCCTTTTGCTGCAGTGTTTAAAGCGCTCATTTGCAAAGTGAGTAAATACGAGCCATCAAAACAGTGCAGTAGAGCCAGACAAGAAAGAGAGAAACGGGGAGACCGAAAAAGAAAGGAGAGGGGGGAAATACCTGTGGAGAGGTGCCTCCCAACCATCCTGTTAAGAGCTAGGTTTTGTGCAACGCAGGGGCCATCCTTGTCTCAATATGTCTGCTCGGCTCGCCAAGCTTCTGAGCCTCATTTCTGAAGTGCTGCCAAGAAGTTGCACAGCTCTTGCACGGCATGAGACAACACCCCCACACCCCCCCTCCTTCCTCACCCCTTATGCTCTGTCCCTCCCACCAACACTGCTTTGGCTGGGTTTCTCCTCTTCTATCTATTGCCTCCCTCTGCCTTTATTTATATCGTGCCCTATTCCTATCCTGACGGAGGATATTCTCTCACTCTCTCTCTGGTAAAGCACCGAAAGAAGGCATGTTGGGGGAGGGGACGGGAGTGTTGGAGAGATGGGGTGGGGAGGGCTTGGTTAACAGCTAAACGATAATGCCTGGAGACTTTCATTATGCACTCATGAGGCATACGGTAAAACAAAAACAAATGGGGTTCTTCCGAAATCACCCCGTCCTTTCATCTTTCAACCTTTCAAAACTGTTATTAAATATTTAGCCGAGATCACTCCAGCCTCTATTAGCACTGCCTCCCTCATTGGAAAACATCATGAACAGCAGCGGCGGGCGAGAGAGAGCAAGAGAAACCCCACAAAACCCAGCTTCAACCCCTCTGGTGCTCTGATGGCAACTTTCTCACACATGTTTATAAATGTAAGCCCATACCATCAGATCGCACGTGATGCACAATGTCACTACCGGCCAGAAATGATGATGAGCAGCAGGACCATCTCTTCATATGGGTGCTTTTAGGGCACAGGGCAAATGAACAGGTTCATATGGATCTGTCACGGTGAGCTATGATGGCCAGGTGATCTTGTCAAAAACATGGAGGGTGTTGGGAAGTCAACAAGAGTTTGGGGAGCATGGCAATAGAAAAAAGAAAAGAGCAGCATTGGCCTGGATCAGGGCTGGTATTGTTTACAAATGATCCCAACGCCCACCCAACAACACAATAAGTCAATGTTTGATAGAGAACAGAGTCCCTTTATGGACAAGGCTCAGCCCCCTGTGCCTCTCCACTCTGAGTACCCGACATGCGGTGAGGTCACACCATACTACTAGATGGCCACTTGCTCATTCATGTGTAAAAATACGCACAGTGACAACACTGCATCTCCTCTGTGGAGGCAAACACACTGCTGGCAAACTGACAAAGGAAAAAAAACAATACTTCCTGACTATTCCAATAGTTATAAGGCCCCTACCGCTGCTTTCCAGCATTTTACTTAGAAAATGGACATGTACGCACAACATGTTTTGATGGTGTGTGTGGTGCACAAAGGGAGACAGAAAAATGACAGAAAGAGATGGATGTTAAGAGATGGAAGGAAGAAGTAATCTGGGAGAGTTGTGTGTGCCTCAGCTGGACTGATCCTGGCTTAATGAAGTCCCTGAGGGGCACAGAGACTGGATGGTACAGTGCTGAGAGTGCACGCTGCCAGCCAGACGAACAAGCTCTATGACGGGCACACCCACACACACACACAAGCCCCATTTTCCCAGGAATATGCTACCTCTGCATTTAAAGACTATATATGACTTTCACTGCCACTAGATGGCGCACTAGTACCTGCATCTCAGACCAAAACAAATCGGCCACAAGTGCTCCTATCAGTGTGAGATTCTATGTATTGGTAAATGTGTGTTTTCGGCTTCCTCTCTACTGGCCTGCATGGCACCTATCTGCTACTTAGCATGCCTAGCATTGTGAGTGTGCTCTGCTGTTGGGCAATACGCTAGATTGGCACAGAAAGTTGAGTTATATCAATGCAGAAAGAAACTGGGAATGACAGGGAGAGTGCAGAAATATATGCAATAAATACTGTTGATGCATGTGTGGATGCTTTCTGTGCAGCTGCTTTGCTGTTCATGCATTCATGTTTTCATCTTAACATTCTCTCAGGGGGAAAAGACTAACAGAGGGACAAAACATAGCTTTTGAAAAAAACTTCTGAGACATCTGGCCGTCATGTTTGCCTGCGAGTATCCTCTTTCTCTTCCTCCTCTAAAGGATAAACTAGGTCAAGGGCTTTCTCCAACATGCCAGTCTTAAAATAGCTAGCTCTCTCACGCCTCCTCCACATGAAAGGGCCTTGGGATATGGATTGTTAGCCAAGCAAAAGGTAGCATTGGGAGACGGCTTTCATAATGGTAAGATTGACAGACATACATATAGTTTGTGCAGCCGGACTAAACCTGGGCGCCATAGGGCCAGCGAGGGTTATTTGTGAACCGAGGTGTTGGTATAGCGGAGGTGGAGGAGATGAACACATGAGCATCAGAACAACAAGCGCTGCAGAGAAAGTCAGAGGAGCAGAGGCACAGAGTGGGTGGAGCGAGATATAAGGAGAGATCGAGCGCTGAACATTTGTGGTTAACAGAGAGCTGATGTTTAATCACATCACAAGACGTCCCAGTCCTCTTTGAGGGGATTCCCAAGGCTCTTTTACAGCATCAGCAGCAGCAGGCTTAAAGAGCAAATCAAGTTTAGCCTGCACACAAACTCTCTATTCTCCACGAGACAACCTATTCGCACGTTAGGTACAGTGTTCTCTCACTTGACGAGGCCCGTTTGCATTATGATGTTTTTTGTTAGAGTCCGTCTCTGCTGTGAGCACACTGGCACATAAAAGCTTGATCATTACTTTACGGACAAGGGAGTAATTACAAATCCTGAGTGATTTCACTAGCACATTATAGGACTACATAAAATCAGAGGATAAGACCGTAAGGACAGAGCCATAAATGTGGGATTACCAGTGGTGTTCTCATATTGTGTGATAAGTCACACACTGCTGCATACTTTACAAAACAGAAACTAGGCTAAGAGGTTTGTGAACTGAAACAGTAGATGGTGAAGGAGACGTGTGGAGAATTGTGAGGGGGAGGTTCCTGGCTTGTGTTGAATGTTTAGCAAACAAGATCTGTATTGGTGTATATGAAGCCCTCCCACTGGACTCCTATTTGACGTTCAGTCTTGAGGGTCCTCCTGTCTGTCTGTCATAAGGCAATCAGTCAGCTCAGAGACACACAGGAAGCAAACCAAAGCAGAGCAGGCCTGCCAAAGAAGGGCGGAGAGAAGCAGCAGCTTTTACCGTAAGCCATGAGTCACTGCAGCCCACAGTACTGGACCTCTGCCATGCAAGCTCTCTCTTCATTTCTTTCTTTCCCTCTCACTCTTTCTATCAATGCCAGGTCAGGCCCACTGAGGAGCCCAGCCAACGGACTAGCTCCATATTGCTCCTCCTCTAAAAAAAACAGTTAACACTGTATAGCTGGTCAGCAAAGCCTGACGAAGAGTAGGAGGATGACGAGGACAAGGAGGAGGAGGAGGAGGAGGAGGAGGAGGAGGAGGAGGAGGAGGAGGAGAAGACGAAGACGGGATAAACATCTCGTCACCAGGGAGACAGAGCTGTATTCAGACAGCATCAGAGGAGTTGAATGATGCTCAAACATACATTTCTAAAACTGTTTTCTTTCCCAGACAATTAAAAGGTGCCAAGTGTCCTAGAAATGTTTTATCAGCATTATCAAAGAGCAAATAATAATTTATTACGAAAGAAACAGCCTTTACCACTTTGAAATACACAAGAACCCAGTTTACTGTGAAATGCAGAGCGCCAGGAAAGAAAACACATATACAGAGATAGCCAGCTGTGTTTACTCTCCATCGTCTACCCCTGTACGCATCTGTCCCAATTTTGAATTCCCAGCCAGGAAGAGGCAAAGTGAAAACAAACAACAGTCAGCAGCACCTGTGATGCAAGTGTCTTTGTATTGCTCTTCAGGTACACCACGCTGTTACCACCACGCTGCCAAACAACGACAAAAGTCTGCATAGAAACTGTCATTCAGGGAAACCAAAACCAATAAAAAAGAAAGAGTATTTCAGATTGTGATCGATCGTCAAGACGTCCACAATCTATTTGTCAAGTGAATTGTACAGATTGTGACATCTTGTCCTCCCGCTAGATCCAGTGTACGTTCACAAACCAACTGAATGATTGCCTCCAAGATGGCTGTGCCGATAGGCCAAATTATATTTTTTCCAGGGCCTCTTGCTTGTATGATGTAAAACTATTTCAACATCAGCAGTTTGGCAGTGGTTTAGCTATGTAGTCAGAATTTCTTAAGGCAAGAGCTACCTAAAGCCAGGTAGACACTATAGTGGCTAAGCCTGATTAAACAATGAACTGGTCAGCCACACTTCATTACAGAACCGGAGTAAATAACTCCCAAAGTGAGATCTTTGTTTTTTGTAGTCTGAACAGTTCCACAGTCTGATCTTTCACATGCCTGCTGTTTAAGATCGGTTCAATGTTAGTAAGCTTGTGTTAACAAAGCTTTGTTTGAGACAGACGTGATATAAAACTGAAATTCAATGCAGAACCAACCATACTGTTTGCGTCTTGCAACCATCTGCGGCTCTATATGATTTTCTCTTTACTTTCCATTCAGAGTAAAACTACACAAAAAGCATTTCTCTCTTTGTCAACACAACAAGGAGTTCTGTGCTTATGTTCAGCATGAGCAGCAACGTTGGGGTCAGTCAACTGAAATTGGAATAAGACATGGTGAGTTGCCAACTGAGTGTCGAAGCTGACCTGTAGGCAGGCTGGCTGTGGAGGAAGCGGAGCAGGAGGGAGAGGAGTGTGCGGGTACAGCTGCTGCTGCAGGTTCAGTAGTGCTGGGACGTTTTGTGGCGGTGAGAAGCAGGCTTCCAGAGGGCAGAGGCTGACCCCTCTTCAACAGCTGCTTGTGCTCCTGCTGGCGGAAGCGAGGGGGCACCTCTCTGGGTGGGTAGCGCTGCTGGAGCAGAGTCTGGGGCTGCTGTGCTGTCTGTGGCTGACCTCCGGAGGGAGCGCGCTTGCCATTGCCACTGCTTGGGGCTACAGACGGGGCGGCACTGGGGTTGATGGGGGGAAGAGGAGGGGCGGGATCGAGCTTGGCAGAGTCTGGCACTGTGGAAGTTGGAGAATGGTGAAGGGGGGATGGGGGGGTAATGGGGGAGCAGAGATGCAGGGATGGGGAGGTGGTGGGGTGGAGGTACGGTAGAATTAGACATAAGCAGAGTTGTTGAGCGCACAACAATGGAAAAAAGCATTTGATTGACTAGTTAATCATTATAAGTCAATAATTCCATGACATTGTTGTTTTAGTTGCACTTCATTATAATAATGTTAATAACAACAATTGCATACACATATAGATACAAAATGTAAACATGTTCAAATGTAATTCAATCAATAAGGAGCGGATTTTAGGAAACATTTTAAAATGACATTGAAAATAAAATAAACAAGAAAGAAATACAATTTCAAAAAATTGTAAAATATAGAAAAAAAGGAAAATATAAAAAAGAGCGCAGCAGTTAGAATGTATTAATTGCTGCCCTTGCACAAACGCACACAATTACCAGTAGAGCTGATCTCTGGTCTGTAAAGCTGCTGTGGCTGAGCATTTCCACCACTGCCTATTTTGAAAACCATTCATTTTTGGATGAAGACAAAAAGGCAAACAAGGAGAGGAGTCTATAAATGCACCAGATTCACTCTCTCTCCTTCCTGGCTGAGAAGGCAGTGGTCAGACTAAACACAAGGCTGCACTTTGGAGGACCAGAGGGCCATAGTAATCTCAGGGTTGCTCTGTAGTAAACCTTCAGCTTCCAGTGATGGCCAAACAACGCGGCTCTCAATGTCTGCCACGGTGCATGGTCACAGATTAAGTGTTGAGGAGTTCAAGCAGCAGATCATGGACATACACTGCTGTGGGCTGCTGTTTCCATCAGGACAGTAATGCAACGACAGTAATCCCCCCTTAATAATATTAAGTTTCCATTTGGGCATTCAGGTTGAATACAAAATATGGATACATAAGTGCTTTTGATTTTCAATTTGATACCAAATCCTCTGTGTTGTCTCTGTGACATCCCTGTCTTAAAAACAACTCAAAAGTCAAACATATTGCATTTGCTACAATAGAGAACTAACAAAAACAGAAAATATATTGAGCACTAAGAATATATACATCCTAAAAAAAAACAGGCTAAAAACATTGATTTACAGTTAATCATTATAGCCCGATTTTAAAAACTGTAAACACGTAAACCATGACAAGAAAAGAGGAGGAAGCCAAAGCTGTGAAGCGTGAAGTCCTCAGGAGGCTAATATGCTGTGGCTGAATGTGGAAGTGCGAGGTTAGAGGTCCCCACTAAGTCAAACAAGATGATCAGCTCAGGGTCAAAGAGCAAATGCAGGGTGCATAATGGGGCACACTGGATAATCGCCTCTGTACATTTCATTACATAATAGAATAAGCCGTTAAACTAGATTGTAAGCAGGAAGCAAAAAATGTGTTTAAAACCTAAACATGCTGTTCAAGAACAAACCCAACATCAGCTTATCGGATATAATGTGCACTAAGCATAGATGGTGTTTTGAGTTCTCGCTTGTTAAACAAAAAAAATAAGCAAGGCAGGAAGAGAAAAAATAAACTGTGAAGGCAGCGAGGACAAGAAGAAGAAAATCTTTGTATGGCCTAAATGAGTTATAAAGAGCAGTGCTTCGCCATTGGCTGCCATCCCGAGTGTGTGCAGTGAAGCAGCGAATAACTTGCGGCCAGCCCGACACACTGAAAAACAAAGAGTTATGTAATGCGGAGGCCCACACTGAGGGGAGAGGACAGGATGGTGTCGTGGAACATACACGCGCACACAGCCTTGTATATACTGACAGACGTGTTCACTCCCATAACGAACTGCCATTCTGCCTAGTTTAACTGTATGTTTATGTCTGTCACAAGTGTGTATGTGTGCGTGGGGTCTAGCGGTCTGAGTAATTTATGCCCCCACTGCTGCAGCCTGTGTGAACAGCAACCACTGACTGCACAGTTCCCCCCGTATCTGTCTGAGGGGTCTCACTGCAGGAATCAGGGGGGGAACTCTGGAGCTGGAGCTCGCGTCTGCTCAGATTTCTCTACATCTGCTCCACTTCCTCCCTCTTCTCGTGCTTCGCCCATCCCCACCTATGTTCGCTACGCTTTCACTTTCCCCCCCATTCACTGTGATCTACTATTCATCTCTCGTCATCAGTGTGTTAGGGCTGGACGATGCACCCAATCATCAATTCCCCGCTGATTCTAAGAGGTAATTCCTTAGTTAAAAAAAACAGACATTTGACGTTGTGCCTCAATGTATACAAATAGTTATGGAGGCGATCGTTATACAGTTGGGACTCTCTGATGTGTGACGTCGGTTCTTCTCGGGGCTGGGGGAAGGGGGAAGCTGGCTGGCTCCTCCGTCAGCCAATCAGAGGGAAGAGACGAGGAGGGAGCGGGAGGGAGAGCGAAAGAGAGAGCTGAATGTACCAGAGGATAGGAAGGAGGTAGAGCAGGGAGGGTGAGGGATGAAGAGAACGGTGTGTGTGAGAGAGTGTGTGTGTGTGTGTGTGTGTGTGTGTGTGTGTGTGTGTGTGTGTATGTGACTGGGTTTGTGTGTAGGACAGTCTCCACCCCCTTGTGCGATCCACTGTAAGATCGAGTCTCACTGTTTGAAACCAGCTTTGGTCTAAATCCGCTTACAGTTAGACCACTATTTTGCCCACAGTATTCCAAGCATTTTTTTATTCTTCCTTTTACAAGAGCGACGTAAACCCTGTAAATTCTCAAACACCAATAACAACAAAATGACAGATGCAGTAAAACTGTCTAATATTTATGCGATTATGTTGAGGGTGAAATCATACATTTGATTCTGGGTCAGAAAGGGGATTAGGAAATTACCTCTGGCACTGGCGAGGTTTATTAAGCCTCATTAAGTCTTACATGGCAGTGCTTTGCTGGAGAAAAGTGTATAAGAGTAAAAAGAGATCAGAGTCATTCTCTCTGACAGCCTATTTGCAAAAACACCATCCTCAGCTGTGCGGGTACACCGGAGAATTCCCACTTCATCAAAGATGCACATCAGACTGTGGCTTCGGGGCTGTGTGCGCTTCACGCGGAGGAAGACATCCCATTTTCAACTTTAAAAGGAGTCTTAATTTTCTGAGAGAGAGAAGATGATAGCATGCCTGCCTGACTGTTTAAGACCTAGAGGTTGGGGGTAGGTTGTCTGGAACGATATCAGAGAGTTGAGGGTATGTGGGGGAGAGGAAACTGAGTGGAAAGCATCAACGGCCTCTCTCTCTCAGGTAAAAGCAGAAAAACAGGCCACATGACCTTGAAGATAAAGGATCCTTCTGTGGACGAGTTGTGTAAGTGGAGGTGCACAGATAGTTACTTCTCAGGACCCACAGGCAGGGGCGCAGGAAGAAATGTCAGCCCTATTATGAAGATCAGTAGTTCAATAATAGAGAAAATTCAAACAAGAATGAAAAGAAGAAAACTAAAATGGGCCCTAGCACAGCCCTAAATGAGCTAGATAACCACTCTATTTTCAATGTGACTTATGGACTTTGTTTTGCAATATAGATGGACAATAAATATAAAGGGGTTTTGTTTTAACACAAAAGAGAATTTTACATCAATAAATTAGTCAAAGTTGCTGCCTGGAGATGGATGGATAAAATCAGAGACGGGTAGTTAGTTTAACCTGCTAGTAAATTCTTCCTAATTTCGAGGGGGTATTATTTTAGTCAAATAGATCAGTTAAGTTACATTGCTTACAATTTCAGCTTCTTAACTTTTTTCTCCCAGCTTGTGTGCCAATGACCTACATTTTAAAAACCAAACATAAATGTTTGCCACACTTCCTGTAACTGTTTCACAATAAAAGCTCACAAGCGTTTCTGTAAACTGAATCCATTCATTTGTTTTTAAAAAGCTTTTATTCTGAAATATTTGCAGGAGAAGCACAGCTTCATACTGTATAGTACTGGTGATTTTTTAAGTATAAAGGACTAGTTTTATAGAAGGAAATATGTCACAGCAGAAACCTCACAAAGGCTGTAGTTATATGCTGTTAAATGTTAACATTAAGAACTTCAGGTGATGGGCAGTAGGTGCTGAAGATAAAAAATAAAAGCTAGATTTAATTATAAGCATTATTTTATGATCATGGGCATCGGGACTTTGAAAAGACATTGCAGTTAATTTGGCCTTTTCAGGTGCAATGAAATCACAGATTTGGATGAGGTGACAGAAAATGTGCATCAGGAATGCAACCCCCTATTAATTTTGAATGTACAATTGAATTCAAACCTCCCGTCTAAGTGTACCATAAAGCTGGTGTTACTGCAAAACTGTCTAAGTAAACTACTCAGATTTGAGTAAATCCAGAATCATAGAATTACTAGAACTTTATCAAATGTCTAATTAAGAGAGGCGGCAGGAGAACACCAGAGCGAGATCGAGAGGAATGTCTTCAGGCTCCTCCATCGTGTTCCTCCACTGGGCTTTAAATTGTGAGCAGTGCACCTCATAAGAGAGGCTTAATTAGAAATGAATAAATATGACACTGTAGTTAAGAGGGAAAACCCTCCCTTGCTGATTCACACACAACACAGATAAAAAAATATATTTAAAAGCATTTAATGTCTGAAAGCACGGGTTTAGTACACTTGTAAGTCAAGACGTGTCTATTAATAGGTCTGTTTCTGAGACAGACAAGCTTCCCTGGACTTATTACTATCGTGTCCCTGGCCCTTGTTGCCAACAGCTGAAGCCAGACCAGATTCCACTGCCTGTCACAATTTAGAGGAAGTGATGTGTGAAAGAGAGTGCTAGTCTTGTCTGCCTGACCTGAGTAGCGTCCACTGGACCAACACAAGTCACTGTGAGCCAATATTCGCTTCGCACAGAAACTGCAAGAGGCATCAACCAACAAAATGTTGAGACATTTCACAAACCTAGCTTATTTTTGAAAATACCAAAACAACACATAATCCTCCATTTCACAGTTCACATAACAGCCAGTTGCAGAAATTCTCATAAAATCCAATTTACCCATCATAAAACTACAATCATTTCTGACCTGCTAACCTCTTCCGAGCTGAGTTTAAGATAATTCAAACTACTGAAGTATCTATACATTAACTGGTAATAGGCTCATATGCATAATTTATAGTGCATGACGCTCCACAACAGCACAATCAAGCCATTACCTCTGTTGCTCTTTAAAATGTAGTTAATCATCACCGCTGCTGCATCCGTGATAAACTGTGCTCACTGGGATACGACATGTAAAAGAGGCTGCGGCGATGACAAGAGGCACACTGGTATAAACTCCCCCCTGATCGCTACACAATTTATGACTCTCCAACACAAAGCGCTGGGCGTAATTAAGGGAATGTGAAACGGCAAATTAATCTGTTATGAAATTACTGCCGCAGCACTACTTTATAATGTTATCTTTCATTGCACTGTGTAAATGTTCGCCTTGTTTTGCATGTTCGTTGCCCCGTGTCTTTTGATAGGGATAAAAAACGCACAGTGTGAACAGAAACCCGAAAGCTCATTAACCCGTGGACATCAAGTGCAGCTTGTCGATGGCAGACGGCCTCTGTTGTGGGACACAGTAACTGTGATGGGGCTGATGCTTAATACTATTACTCTGTTATCGGGTATTTTCTACCACAACCTTAAAAAAAGTCAACCGGTTGGTACATCCATAAAAGCAGTCGAAAACAGAAAAATGGATTAAACTACTAACGACAATTAATCTAACGCAATATAATTTTCATACAAAAACCCTGACTTGTCTGCAGATATGCATATTTCCATATGTGCAAATACGGTTAGATCAATACCACTTTTAATTCATAGATACATAAATACTGCTTGTACAGATCATGTATAAAATCCCTCTCACCCTGTCATTTTGTGAGCCGCAGAGGGAATCAATGCAACCGTAGCTGAGGTTTTGAGATAATATAATGTCGAAGATCACACATACGCCAACTTAAAGTCCTGTGGTAGATTTGTGTCACTTTCAAACCTCGAATGAACTGCACCAGAATTAACTTGGAAGCAAAGTGAGACCCCCTCCCCCCCACTCTCTGCTCCGCTGTTCGGTCTGCAACAGAGATCATTGAACAGTGTTCACTCCGTCCCACACAAACAACTCTCACACACAAAGTTTGAATATATAAAACGTGTTGGGTGTAAAAGCCCCCTCACAGGTATTTTTATAATTGGAAGTGAATGAGCTGCATTTGCGAATGAAGAATCACAACCATGTCAGTGTGGTCTAGTGTGGCAGAGTGATCGGTGTAGTATTTCTGATGTTAAGGCAAAACTATGTGTGTGTTTGCAGTGGCACATATGCTGTAAATGTTTGCCTGTCACATCAGGGGAAATGGAGAGTGACACTGAGTGTATGACACAGACACGAGCCAGTAGAAGTATCCTACAAAAAGGCCCCTGCAGCTGTGCCGGCAAACAGGAAACCAGAGTCCATGCTGTCTGTTTCTTCTGCTCTCGCATGCAGCTCTCTAAAATCGAGTGAACTTTTCACAAATGTAACCGCGACAGCTTGTCCCATCTTCTTCCTTACAGCCCACCTTCTGCTGGTACCTATTTCCTCTGCTCATTCCTCCTGTTGGTCCCAGGGTGGGATTCTCCATCAGGCCAGACGGGAGGTGGTGTAGTGTAACTATGGTGCGCAGGGTCTTCCTGGAGATCTCCAGTGTATGGATGCCTGTTTATTCAGCTAGCACTGTTTTCCTAATTAGTTCCCAGTGTACCCTGCATTAGCATCCAAGACAATCTGCTTTTTTGTATGGTGACTGAGACACTAGTGTTTCTAAATTAATGTAAAACAACAGTCACATATTTACTAATAATAACATTCATACATATGCTGAGATCTTTAAACCACCTTTTTTACCCAAAGACGACTCATTCATATCATGAAGAAATCCACTAACTATTATCCTCTTTCTTCATTTAAGAACAGCCCTATGGAAAACTGACCACACATGTTCAGAGCAAACAAATAAATACACTGTGCTTAAAGTCAACAGTGACATTTAAGGGAGTGACGATCACAGTAAATTGAGGTCAAGGCTAGTTGCTGTTAGGGGCCGCAGCCAAGAGAATAATTGTGCAAATCACAGCCTGGTCTGCAGATGAGGAGAAAAGTGCGGTATATAGGTCAATTTGCAGATGCAGCAAAACTACACAAAGTAGATAAGACACAAAGGGAACGCTAACGTGGCTAATTCACATCACATTCATTAGGGCAGCAAACAGTGAGGGGCTAAGGGTGACTCAGACAAGGGGTCCGAGGGGAGGGGGGGTACCTCAGTGACCGTACAGTCTCATTAACTCATCTTTCAGGAGGAGAGTGGGAGGTCAAGGCGCTGACCTTTGAATTCACGGTTCTACGCAGCCACAAGAGGAGAACGACTTACTCCTCCTTTTTAATGATATAACAAAAATCAGCTGAAAACATAACACACTGGTGTTTGACTCACTGACAGTGCACTCACGAGCACCCTTTCCCAAACGTTAACCATCGCCACTTAAGTTGTTTTCAGGCATGAACTCTGGAAAACGACAAAAGCTCTCAAATCTCTTCATCTGCTTCTTTTATATGTATTTCCCTTTTTTTCATGAGATATTTGTATTTTTTTTAATAAATGATCATCAAAACACCCACTCACTTGCTGTGAACTGCCGAGACTTTTTCCTGCTGTGGTTCTCATTCGTCCATTCTTTAGCTGACAATAAACTGCTGTAAGGTCAATAAGCTGATGCCCGCCAGAAGTTCTAATCAGATCAGCCCTGACTGCCCCTTGAAAGACACCACCCTCCCACTCCCATCTGCCTGCTTAGAGCAGCAAGGGGATCTGCTCCTTACTGTCCATATCTGCCGCTCTCTGGTCATTAAGAGCATTGGTTTGGGGGAGACAAAATGCAGAGAGTGGGTTTGCAGCTGCCACTGAGGACGAGTTAAAAACCTGCAGGCTAAGCATACTCCTTCCTACAGAAATCCCTTTTTAGTCCAGTTTACTTGAATCTCTCTCTCTTGTTTGTTTGGTGGGTTTTTCCCTCTTGTTTTCTTCTCCTCTGATATTCCTCCTCACCTCTTTCCTCCCAGGTATGCCCAAGGAGCCAATGGGGAGGCCTGAGGAGCAGCTGCAAAATCCCCATGCTCCTTATTAGTCTTGTATGGGCACCTGGACTCTTTCTTGGCTCATGTAGTATGGACCACCTGGCTGCTGCTAATGCATTCAGTTGAAGATGTTTGTATGCCTCATATACAAACTGCACAGCGGCGAACGGGGGGTAAATTGAGTCTCAGTGGAAGAAAAGTAATCCTGTAGAAAATCAGCCTCTCTGTTTGAAAACCTCATATTTTAAATTCATGGAAAAGACAGACAAACCTTTGCCTGCACAGAGAAACCTGGTGTTAGCATGAATACACTAAACAAAGAAAGATCTACACTTGGAAGGCAAAATAAACATACTAGAAGAAATGATGATGCAAAATACTTTAAACAAACAACTTAATAAGTAACCACAACTCACCTTTGGTTATCTGTTCTGTGGCCTGAAAAGAAGAGAGAAATAAATAAGTAATAGAAAGAAAAAAAAACATTAGATTGTGCAATAAACATAGTTTGTGAAAACTTTGTGAAATCACGATCTACGCTTTCTTTCAACCTGCACGACCAGTTAGGAAGACATTTTTAGGGGCTGGTTTTGCTCATCTGTTGAAATGCTAAGAGGTTCATGTTCATTCATAATGCTTGATGGGATAAAAGGGTTCATTTGGCGAGTACCTAAAAAAATTGATAATACAAATATTCCTCTCATAAGATACACAAACTCTATTTTGGCACCACTGACAAAAATATGTCAGGGATACAGACTACTTAGAGCAGCAGGCCAACCCGTTAAGCCAACAAGGGAAACAGACACACGGAAGGAAGATGAGGATAAGGATGACATAATGCATGGGCTCAATGTGCATGTGACTACACATCTCTGCATTGTGCTTTTAAAGCAAAACAATGAATACAGGAAGTTGAGATGAGAGGTGGGTACAGGTAAGAAGTGAGTGGGAGCAAGAGAGCCACGTTTTAGATAGATCATTATTACTTTTAGATATTCACTCTGACAACCCCATTCCTCTCTGTACCCTCCCGATTTATGGGTCTGTCAGTCATGTGTGTGTGAGCATGCTGCGTCTTCCAGGACTGGTGCCACTGGGATGTTGGCCAGAAATAGGACAGCACTGGAATTATGATATCAGTCGAAATCAAAGGTGAGTGAGTTTGTCAAGAGAGGCCACAGGCTTACCTTTTTCTGAGCGGCTTCTTTCTTTTTCTTCTCTTCTTGTTTTTTCTTTTTCTTATCTTCCATCAAATGGTTCTCTTCTCGTGAGTTTTGCTTCTTCTCACAGCTTAAAACCCAGGAGAAAAAGAAAGAGATGGACATTGTTTTTATAACCAAACACCAGCAAATGAGAAAGATACTATGGCTCATTAGAGGATGCAATTTCTGTTGTTGTAGGAGTCTGTGTTGTCAGTGGCCGCTAAACAAAGTCACATGTGTAGCAGTAATACAACCACCAGAGAGAAGAATGTGGGTTTGGGATGATGTGTGACTCCCAAGCTGCACATTTCTTGACTAAGTGTAATGCCTTGAACCTTGTGTGTGCACACACGTGCTTGAGTTTGGTGGTGTTTAGGGTTGGTTCTGGAAACCATTAAGGAAGCCTTGCAGGTTTAGATGGGACCAATGAGACGAGGCCCCCATTCTTAAGTCTCCACCCCCGGCCAGTGCAACAGATGCCAACACAGCTAATCTGGGAGCAGACTACAAAAAAACTGCCTAACGGTTGTTTGACTCTGCTAACTGGTCAAGCAGCCGGAAATCTGGTCAAATCCCCTTCTCATAGCGTTGAATATCGGCCAGTAGAGGCCATTTGGATATAAACGTCATTACTTTATCATTTTATCCCACAAGACATTTGTGAGGTCACAGTGGCCTTGACCTTTGATCACCAAATTCTAATCAGTACATCGTTTAGTCTAAGTGAACTCTGCACCTCCACTAACCTGTCATGAGAGGAAAGATGTTCACAACAGACACAGATAATACCCCTTAGTTTCACCTGCAGGTGCTGAGAGGTCAGATTTACTCTTTATAAATAACCCTTTACAGAGAAAAACGGATTTAAAAATTAGAACTAGTTACTAAGTTTTTAAGGACCCCACACAGACGAACTAGTCTGGAAGAAAGATTAAATACAACGGAATTGTTCCTTTAAAAATTGCACATAAAACCATCAACCTTTTTCTACTTCCAAGCTTTGAATGCTGCAGGCAACAGAGGTGTGTGCCATCTCCTGGCAACAAGCGCTCCCTGAGGCCCTGGTGAGCAGTCAGGTGGAGACAGACTTGTGCCCTTAAGCAATCAGTTTGGTTGTGGAGGTTCAAGGATGGAACTGGAAAACCGAAAGAAAAGGAAAACTTGGACAATTTAAAGTACAAATCTTAGCTTACAGTTAAGAGCCTTAGTCAGTTTGTTGGCTCATAACTCTAACTGACAGTGTCCTTTTAACCTGTTCCGGCTGCTTTTACTTGACCTCAATGCTAAATGTCATCCCAAACTGTCCAGGAACTTTCCCCCCGAAAAAGTTAGAAAATGACCCCTGAACAAGAAGCACGCTTTCACTTAACTGATTGAGAAACCAGCTGCACAACTAGCAGTTATTGTCAATTAACTGGTGGTGACTGGTTGAACATTTGAGACTAGATTTTCCAAACTCAGCTTGCAAAGTGTGCAGCAATTCTTTGTTAAAATTGACAACAGAAGCTTCTGCCACGATCGCCAAAAAGCCATGTTCACCTCTGCCCTTAGACTGTGTGGCTAACAAGCAGGTGACATATAAGGTCACCATGACAAAGCCGCCCATCGGCCTCAAACATCAGGCTACCTCCCCCATTGTCGGTTCTTTACATCATCTTTTACGCTGCTATCACATATGAAGACACAGATTATGTCTACTTGCAAAATGGCCAGAAGAAATAATTTAAAGTTAAGTAATTTGAGAAATCAGACAAACAAACAAAACACAACCTGTGGCCTTTTTTTTTTTTTTATTTAAAATATTATCAGTAAGTTTCAAAAGTAAAAAACTAACTACATTTCTAGACAATATCCCTCACTCGCACACCAGACCAGCTTGCTACCTCAGCAGTGAAAGGTGAATCTTGCAGCATGACAGGCCTGATGGTTCAGAGGAGCTGGGATGAAGAGGAGCTTTAAGATAAATTGAGACTGTATCCCAAATTCACTTTGACACAAAAACTCTTGCCACTATTCACCTATAGACAGATTTTTAACTCCTACGGACTGGTAGGAGCCTTCTGGTGCAGCTGCAGTTCTAAATATATAGTGGGAGCTGCTCCTTTCAAAGAAATCATTGGGCTTGTGTTATGAAGGATCAGAGGATGAGAGAGATGCTCCAGTTAATATGAGCTGCTGTTGGCCTCCGACCCAGACGAGGAGAGCGTGTGCTGAGAAATGCATCAAAATGAATTCAGTTTAAGAAACATTTGGTCCCTGAGCTGGAAAGAGATAGTCTCCCTCAATGAAAGCTGCTGTTTCATTTCCAAACATGTGCCTGGCTTGGACAGATGTGTGTCCCATGGGCTCTAGGTGCTAACGGATGGTGAGGACACAGAAATGGAACCTCCTGCCCACTTGCTGTTTCACCTCTGATAATATTATGGTGCTATATGGATAGGCAGAACAAATATCTTTAAACTACTATTTAAAGATACAGACTCCACCATGGATCATTAAGATGCTTTAAAAATAAATACATTTCTACGGGTCTTGCTTTCAGATATAACTGAAACATTCACAATAATAAAACAGTTTGTAAATCGATGAATACGCCAGAGAAGCTACACCAATGTTTTTTTATTTCATTTATATATTCTCGTAGTAGTGGGCTAAGCTACATCGTGAGCAGCCGTTTGTTGGAGTGAGGCAGGGTGAGTGTCGACATGAAAGACACGGGCCAATGAGCTCGGCTGTGTTGTGGAATTAAACCGTCCTGTCAGAACAACAGGATTAGAGCCTGGTGTCCGTCTCAAAACCAGACACTCACTTCACCAAGCAAAACAAAAAGGAGAAAAAAAAAACTGGGGAGACCCCAAAGACAGAAGAATGACAACCAGCATAAAGCTGGTAGAGAACCACATGGAGAAGGAGAGGAAGAGGGGCACTGTCACAGCCAATGGTAATGCTGTAAGTGCTAAAGCATGGAGGATGAGGGTGCTACAATTGATGGGGCTGGTTTGTGTGTCTGTGTGGGCGATGGGGGAAGGGGTGGTAGACGGCCGTCGCTGGGCACATAGCCAGGAATGCCATCGCAAGCCCAACAAGAGCACGGTGAGCCTTTGGGAGATGGCTTGCTAGAGGCCACAGCCACAGCCAGGCAGGATGATCAGCCCCTTCTGCTCGTCCGCACGAACGCACGTCAGGGGCGACACAGCTTTTATGCTAACTCTGTAAAAAATATCCGATATGGTGCTTTGTACAACAAGCAAAAGACCAAGCAGTCACTGCCACCTTTCAATTTGTGTGAAGGTCTAAAAACTGCTGGGTAAGCACTAACAAAGTCCTTGTGCTCTGCAAAGAGGATTGCAGTCTCTTAAGTACTTGAGGCTATTCTCAGTGTGGTCATGTTAATGCTTTCTGACCCGGGCTAACGACAAACGAAAAAAGAAACTTACGCCGCACTCCTAGTGTTCGGAACTGGCCCCGAAAATAACTTGTGTGGCTGCACTCCAAGGGTGCTGCCTCCAATCCCAGTTGTCTGCGCCAAATGTAGTGGGGACACTTTCACAAGCCTGCTTGACCATTTATTGGTCCAAGAGACAAAAAAAACCACAAACAAACAAGCGTCTTATTTAATTACAATCACGTAGCGTTGTCACCATTTCCATATTTATATGCGAATCGAGTGAAAGCATGTAAAAGCTCCTGTTTTTATTTTCTGCAAAGGACGATTAAGAAACTGTCTTAGAGTAGCATCTATTAAACAGACGGCTCAACTCCTTTAATATTGAATATGAAAGCAGCAGCACGAACAGCCATGTAGGAGTAACCTCTACAAATCTGCTCTACCTGTGCAGTATTCACAGAAACTGAGCGAGCAACAGCCTCTTCTTTTTTACATTGAAACAACCGAAACGTTTCTTTGACCACAATATATCGCCCTCGCAGAATGCAAGCTCATCATTTCCACTGAGAACTCCAACAAGGCATCTGATCATCGAAACCAAACCGGCCGCCAAACCAAATGACACAATCTGGCAAAGTGCCCCTCGGTCCTCTAGTCCAGCAGTAAGTAAAAGGCCATTGAGAGTTTTTAACTGAAAGAAGGGCTATGACCTAAGCTGTATAGTAATCACAGTATTTAGTGGTCTGTTTTTGTTATCAAGCCCCCTTTGGCGCCTCTTTACACACTGCCTCTTTCAGAGGCTTGGGTGCTGACTGGGGCCCCTGACCTGGCAGCGACAGAAAATAACCCCCCCTCCCTTTACCGCCACCACCGCTTCATCCCTTGCCAGGCCCGGACCCAAATTAGGGACTCTAACACATCAGTAAGACCAGCAGGCCTCACCGCTGACGTCAGCCTGCCCTCTACATGCATGCACACAGGCATTCCCAGTGTGCACACAGACACACTGCCCTCTCCATGAAGAGTGCATGCCACTGCAGGATGTGGAGCTGCAACAGGAGTCGGCCAGCGATGGCCTGACTCACTATCAACATTACGGCAGGTCATGGGCTTTTAATGCTGTGGGAGAACAGTGTCTTTATGACTCAGTCGGAATTTAATGCTTTATCGTCCAACAATGCAGGAATTAACTTCTGTTAAGTTTATCTTCTGTAGATGTATGGGACAAGATATAACTAGATAATAAACATGAGAACACGCATACACACATTACCTGGACTACAATTTCAGAGAAACACTACATACTGTCCAGCAAAAGAGGTAAATAAGCGGTAAGGTCCTGGGAATTTGAAAACTGAGACTACAAAATAAAAATAACAAAAAGTTCAGATTTGACTCAAACTTTAAAAAACAAGCCGTTGATCAGCTGCTTAAATTCCGGGTTTGTCAAGGGTTTGCACAGCTGACGAGATGCACATCAACCACATAACACTGAATCAAACCCCGAGCAGCCTGGGTGCAGCTTCTACAACCAGCCCCGAGGCGATGTCACGTCTCCAAACTCACTATTTAGACTTAATGCATGAAAAACTGTCTTTTAAAGCCAGGGCCACAGACAACTTGCCAGCGTCAGTGAGCGTCTCCCTGTGATGTGTACTGATGCAGAAAGCTGCACATATTCTGGAACAGCTCGTGAGTGTTTCTGGGGGAGCTCAGCCGGGGCAATGCGAGGTGTTCCCCGGGTGGAGATGCTCGGTGGGTCCGATCCAAGCAGCGTCTTGGCCGAGCTGCAGAGTACACAGCAAGTCCTGCCAGCGGTGACACAGCCCGGGTTGCCCTTGACTCACTTGTGCTGCAGGGTTAGTTCGAGTTAGCTCTGCAGTCAAATCCCCCAAAACAACAACAACCCGTGCTAAGGTCGTCTAAAAACAAACATGCCCGTCAACAAGCGACGGCAGCACGGGATGTCAAAGTGGGCTGACCCGGAGACGTTCTCCGCGCTCCTTCTCCCAGCTGCCATTTTTTTTTTCTTAGCCTCTTTCAAAACAACCCCCCCCCCCCTCCCACCCTCCAAACACACACACCCCCTTGCGTGTTTCCACGCAGCGCGGAGCTGCAAAGCCGTCGAGCAGGAACCACGAGCCCGCACAGAACAACCCGCCCGGGTCCTACCGTGAAGCGTTCAGCGGGACCTCGTCGGCGGCGGCGGCGGCGGAGCCTCTGCAGCCATTTTGTAGTTACTGACCGGAGCAGGGAGCTCGCGACGCTTGAATCCGTGGTAATGGGAGGAGGCGGGAGGGGGGCGGGGATTCACCCTGCCACGTGACCGTCAATAACAAAACAAACTGTCCCCCCCCTCCCCTCCCCCCCACCACCACCATTACCCCTCCTCACCCGGCGTTTCCATGACAACTGCAGCCCCTCCATCACTGCCCCTCTCATCACATGCCGCACACCATCATGCCCCCCCCACCCCCCCATCCTGTACGTTAAATACGTAGCGACACAGCAACGTAAGCAAGTGTGCAGCAGAAACACGATCTGTGGGGATCCAGCACCAGGAACAGGGAGTCTGAGGTTCTATCTTAGTTTTAAAATGCTCACTAGAAAGGCCTTAGAATAAACCCGTCTACTTAGTATTTGTATATAAATAGCATACAAGGATCTCACTGTGGCTTCCACCAATGAGTAGCCCATTCAAACGTTAATAAAACTGTGATGTTAATTGAAATGTTAAGTATATGATGTGCAAAAATGAGCATCTAAACATAAAAAGTCGGCAGGTGTGAGTAAATGCAGATGAAATTAACATATAGCATCTTCTCCTACTGCTGTTTCTCTCTCTCCCCCCCCCCCTCCCATGGAGGAAAAATAAAGGTACATCTTATCTTACATTACCTTATCTAAATTTATCTAATCTTAATTTATCGTCCCTCTTCTAAAGGCCTTCAATATTTCCTCTGATGATATCCAGAGAACGCCTGCTTTTCCAACGTTAGGGACATGTTTTGAGATCCGTTGTAATGTATGTAACATTCTTAAATGATCTCAATGGTGCCACAACTTAAATGATAAACTTTATTTATTCATAAAGCACCTTAACAAACACAGCTATAAGGTGCTAATTGAGTGCAAACAATAGGAAACAGTTATAACAGTGAAATAGGAATTGAAACTTGAATTGGTAACAAACAAATGAATATAGTTCTTTCAAATGAAGGTTAGAAATTGTGTTAGGGGCTTTCTCACCTTGTTTAGTCTGACCATAAGAGGACATTCACAATTTTCTCTGACACAATGCTAAAAACATATTGAGAATTACCTCATATGTCCTAAAAACTCTCCTCATGATTTCCATCTGATCTTCCATCTTCTCATCCCAGTTTAAAATGTGCACTCGATCACTGGTAGTTGTGCACAGCAGAAACAGAATATGATGTTGAACTCCAGTCACCAGGGAGTTAGGTTCTGTCCAGACTCAAACAAGAAGTGCTATCCCACATTTTCCAGAAGTGTTGTTGTTAATTCTCAGTGGTCATTGTGCTTGTGTGAAATGTCTGAAAATGGGTTGTTGTGTTTGGACCCTCAGGGCCACCTTCTTTATATACCCTCCAGTTGATAAACCATGTGTATATTCTGGCTACTTTATAATTTGAAATTCCCATTGGAAACCTTATCGCCGCCCCAGAATCGAGGAGAAATATGACTGGAGCGCTTTCAAGGCCAATATGTCACCACTCAATGAGCCGGATGGCTGAATAAATACCCTTGTCTGCATCTCATTAAGAGCCAATGAGGTCCACTCCCAGTCTCTGGTGGCTGATAAGGAAATGAATCCGGGAGAAACATCAAACAGTGAATGCCCACAAGAAATAACTATGAATCTGATTATGAAACAGGATGATCAGCACCGTGTGCTCGCAATTACGGACCCGTCTAAACCGGCTGTCGCCAGCACATGTATTTTACGCTATCTCCCCTGACATCTGGATAATTGCAGAAGTGTGCATTAAAGTGATGGTGGCAAAACACAATTATTCAGCCTACAAGATGATGGAGTGTGAGTGGGGACATGTGTGTACAGAGGAGAGGAGGGGAGACACTAATCACGCACCATGGTAATGAATCTTCCAGGAGATATAAATAATCTATTGCCTGAGTCCTTTTCAAACTTTGTGTGTGTGCGTGTGCGTGTGTGTTTGTACATGAGCACTGTGTAGATGCTCCAATCCCAGAGACTGTGTTTTTGACAGGCACATGGATGGAGTAAGGCTAACTGGAGGTAAATGTCAGTGAGCTGGGATATCCATGTAGATGAGTGAGGTGGATATCCGGCAGCATGGTAACTGTTAGTCCGATATGATTGACAGGTTTGCAAAAAATAGACACACAAAAAAGTAGTTTGACATATGTCTTTTCCCCAAAGAAAAAGACAAATGTAAATATTTCGACATGCACCAGTCTATGCAGTGAGTTAAATAAAGCCTCTGTGTGGAAGACAGTGAGTGACTGGGATCCACACAAAAGAAAAACTTTTGTCCCCACTGTGACCGGTAGCAGCATTGATTGGTGCACAAGGCCAGTCAATGAGTATGTGAGGAATTAAATTATGACCCCCACCACGCTGACCTGTCTGGTCGAGGAAAGAGTTCAGCGGGGAAGTGCAGCTGGGTCGATCAAAGTGTCATCTCACACCGAGGAGGGGGGCAGTTGGGCTCTTAGGAGAAGAGAGAGAGAGAGAGAGAGAGAGAGAGAGAGAGAGAGAGAGAGAGAGAGAGCTTTTCATGCTTGTTGAAAATAGCATATGTGCAAATGCCAAGCTCATTTATAGGATATATGTTAAATATCATTGGTCAATAGCGGTTGTAAACTTCGGGTACCTCTTTACCTAACCTTTTTTATTCAATGCCATTTTATGCCATATTACATGTTTTTTACGTATAACTATATGTTACAGATTATGATTTTGCACTGAAAAAAATTACAACTTTACGAAATAAGATCCACTGTTACAGATCCAACCCTCCAACATTAGCTTATAACCAAAGCTAAGGTTAGAATAAGAGAAATCACAAGGGATATCTTTAGTTTACTTTTGATACTTTTGATAATTTTATATGCATGACTGCATATGTTCATATTGCAGTATGATATTAATTTATTTTTATTTATTTAAAAGTATTCAGATGTGCAGACTGTGTATTTGCCTTGAAAATGGTCTGAAGGTACAGAACGTGAGTATGGGTTTTCAACATAAATCTAAACAAACTGTTCTGAGCGTATTCAATGCTATCACCTGGATTATTGCTAACATTGGTAACTTATCTTGTTCAACCATATAGTTTAGAGAGTAGAGCCCAGCCTTATATGGGGTGGTGTTCTCAAAGAGGAGCCGAGGCAAGTTAGGAAAAGGTAAAATGATCAAAGATGGTAAGAAACACAACATTACAAGTGTAAAGAATTTCAGACAAGCATGACAAATTGACCCGTGCAGAGTCTGAAAGCCTCTCTTTCGGTTGGGCTGTTATTTCAACATTTCTGTCACTGATGTTTGCTTTCTAAATAAGAAATGTCTGCACAATTAGTTTGAGCGATACATCATCACACTTCATTTCATAAATTGTGTGGTAATAGAAAGAGAGATAAGTGATGGTGCTTCACAGCTAATCAGACGTGAGCTGTGTGGGTGGGCTTCAGCCCCCCATTCAGCAGACTGCCGAACCATTGCAGAGCGGCACTCTCAAATGATTCAATTGACCAATTTAGCTCTAGCAAACATTCATTTGCATTCTCACTGTATTTTGTTTGCCTCCTGTCTCAGTTTGTGTCATATGTATAAGATCATTTATCATTCTCTAACAGTATGATGAGTCTGTCCTTCCTCTTGTCATCAGTGTAACGTCTTCTCAATCATACTCAGTTAAACACACACACACACACACACACATAGACACACACACACACACACACAAAGCACAACATCTATCCCACAGAGAGAAGACAGCGGGAGGAAAAGATGGTGCAGTCACATGCTATGAAAGCTGGTCCGCTCGTCATCCTTCAAAGTCAGCGCATCCCATCACTAACTGTGCCGGCCAAGGTCTCTCTCCTGTTTGGGGTGGGGGGGGGGGTGCTGGAGAGTGGCAGGTGTGCTACAGAGCTAAAAGTGTCACCCCACCAACAGCCATGATTGTTTCTATTTTCATTTGAGGGGAGATTAAAGTCCTTGGGGGCAGAGATATCAATCTGCTGTAACATAATGAGTCTTTTCTAGTGAGCAAATACACACTTGGGCCAACAATGGCCATGGTCGATATTTGTCTGCCACTCATGATTATATTCACATAAAGAAGAAGAGAAACTGAGACTCAGCAGAGAGAGAGAGAGGGGGAGAGGGGAGAGTGAGAGGGGGAGAGGGCTAGATGAGAGGAGCAGTCTTTCACCAGAGACAAAGAGTGTGTTTATTGTAAAAGAATCATATCACTAACTAATTACAAATTAACAACAGCATCACACAGAATGCAAAATGAGCTGAGCTGTTCGTGGCAGTGCAGGCAATGACGTATACCCTGCATATCTTCAGTTAGTGATTTCATAATATTAAGAGCACAGACGTTCTGTATGGAATAATAATGCTATACCCCACACACACACACCATCTTCTCCCCACGGCATCCATGTGTCAGAGTGATGAATGTCTCCTTCCTGTGAGTGACCTTCAAGGTCAGTGGTAGTGGGGCAAATGCAGCCGAGCTGCCTCATTTCCCCCAGCAGCCTCCGCAAGGTAACAGCTCAGGCATAATTCACCATCCCCTGGCTGCGGCTTTAAACGCAAATGTAATCCAACTGGCCGAGGTGCTACAGGCTCCGCTGGGCTGGGCTCGAGAAGTGGATGGTGGTGGTGGGGGGGGGGGGGGGGGGGGATGACAAGGAGGGTTTCATTGTGTTTGAAGCTGAAGCATGCAAGTGTCCGATGCAACACATTCTTCTTAATCTGCATTCACATCTGCACGGAGATGCCTCAAAAGCGATCATACACAGACGTCGCTGCACAAGGTCTAACACCTTCGATACCAGTGTGCCGCGATGGTGGGCATTTCACTTATGGTTTATTTGGCAGACCGCACTCCGGTAGACTCTGCCATAAATACAGATATGAATACACGCTGGACATGCTCCATGCTCCAGTACACACACTTCAGAGAGAGAGAGAGAGAAATAAAATAAAAAATGCAGGAATCGATCAGGCCCAACCTACGGCACAACACCGTTGCATTTTCAAACCAAAAACTCCACATGCCCTGTGCCAAGAAACCCATTTGTTCCATTCTGTCACGTATGCCACCTCTGCTTTGGGATGTGCCTGTAAATTATACATAAGTATGTCATTACGCACAGAAGCCCGTGACAGTCTCTTAATGAATATGGGCAGCGTCGCAGTCGGCAACATCCCCTCGCTGGAGAGATCCTATCTGGGCCACGGCATCAATCTTCCAGTCAGCCCCGCTGTAACCGCCATCTACGCCTCCCCATCATAAACAGATGTATTATTCATGAATTAGCATTATTGTCCACTTAATTATTCAGCAGGTCTTAATTATCTGGCAGATCATCTATTCCAGGTCGTGGGAAATTAGATAAGGAAAGACAATGTTGTTTCAAGTGTCTCATCATGTCGGGTCGAGTGCCGAGTGTTTTTCTGCTCGGGTGCTTATAAATTCATGAGAGGTTACAAGTGCATGATGGGAAGGGTGTTTGTGAGAGAATTATTTCCATTTTTAGCCAAACGGAGAGGAAAGGAGGGGTAAAGTACACGAGACATAGAACTAAACAAATGTACTGTATTCAGATGTATTTAGATTAATGGGACAAGAAGAGACGATTCTACAACGATGATGAAGTCAGAATTAGTGCCCCGAGGACTTTGTACCCCAAAGTAGTAATGAGAACATTCATTCCAGAAATCTTCCATCAATTAAGGTAAAAAACTGTCCTTAAACTTCATTTGAAAGAAATAAGATAATGCTGCTGCATGTTCACATTGACATGTGGTCGATTCTGACAAAATAAAAAAACCTCAAAGAAAATCCTGTATGTGTTGTTTAACCCAAAACCTCATAATGTGCTTTCTCTTTCATATGGTCCCCACTGCTGCTGCTGCTGTCCTCCACCTGAGGCTCTCTCTCTCTCCGTCACCTCACCTTCCCCTCCTGCAACCACCTACCTTACCCTCGCTTTCCCTCCTTGTTGTCTAGTCCGCGCACATACACACCACAGAGGGCAATGAATCATTCATAGCAGCACATTATGCCCCCCTCCCAGGGGAGCGAGAGACAGACAGACAGACAGACAGTGAGTGTAACAGAGACAGAGGCAGACAGGGAAAGAACAGGGAGGCAACAGAGGAGCGAGGAATGAAACCACACGCGAGGCAACACAGTGTGAAATAGATTAAATAGATGTAATAGATTAGAGTAGCATGTAAGTGGCTGTTAAAGATATCTGACAATTTAATAAGGTCTGACTCGGTGAGGTAGACGATTTTCATAAAGCTCAAGCGGTGCAGCTGACATGAATTTATGTGCTTCATAATGCTGCAGGTCTAAGCACTTTACCGTTTTATTGAATGAGATGTGTATCTGATGGAGAAAATGCAGTGTAATTGCAGATCTGGGTTAACAAGATAATACTCTTTTGACCATAAACTGTAAATAAAGATGGACGACGCGTCCCCACTTCCTCCCACGATCCAGAAGTGAAGCCAAAATATCATCGACCAATCATATGGCGCATTTGGAGTGTCAGCTGCCAATCATGACGTTTCATCTAGTTTTTTATAAACATCAAATAAAAAATGTTCTTTTCATACAACTATCCTGAGGCTTATCTTTTCAAATCTATTGAAGCGGTAAGACTGATGTGATAAAATGATTCTCTAATGGGCAAAATAACAGTCACAGCAGTAAGTGTGAATATGGAAATGCTGCTCTGGAACCACAGTGAGACCACAGATACCAGTTCTGGCACGCAGCAGCCGCCCAGTGTGTACTCTCCAGCATCTGCTAAGTGCAGTCTAATGATATCTATTCCTCTAACTCTGGTCAGAAGGCCTGTAAATCACACAGCTAGTAATGCACTTATCGTCTCCTGAGACCGCCCCATGTGGAGCAGCAGGGGAAGAGAAACAACACAACGACCCACTGACAAAAGTGAACACAACCACACGAGCCACGCGGGGAGGGGGTCTTCTTTTGGAGATGTGTCCTGTAGGACCAGGAGAGGGGAGCTTGGCAGGTGGAGACGCAGACGAAGGAGGAGAGGTTGGATAAAGCCTTCTAAAATCTCCTTCTTTTTAATTGGCCGTGTATGGATTTTCCATTCACCCAGTGTGAAATCCCCCTGTGCTCCTCTCTACTTCCCTGTGATCTCCACCTTAACCTTATTTACCTATCACAACAACAGAAATACAAACGATCTGTTTGACAGTGCGGTATCAGAGGTTCACCAGCTCCTTTCCCTCAGGGCAGATTCAGCAGAATCAGGAGCTGCGCTGTTTGGTTGGAACAAGGAGCCGAAGAAGATGACGGGACACAGTTAAAACACGCTGCAGGTCCATTTAGAAGAGCACAAAACGTTCCTAATGGGCATGATTAAAAAAAGCTGTTAAGAAGCGCCCTGGCAGCAGCCCGGCAGATTGTAAATCTCTGTCTGCGCCCTTCAGATTTTAAGTACCATGACGATGTCACAGTAGAAAACAGAACTATCCACCACACAGACTCACAATGGCTGATTTATGAACTAACACACTTGTTGTGAGGCAATGAGCAGTAAACCTGTTTGTCGTATTAAATCACATTAAAGACGTGTTTGTTTATCAGCCTGAAGAACCTCTTCAGACTGGTTGTTACCTCCGCCAAGGAAGTTGAGTTTTCATTTGTGGATCTAAAGTTACCAAAAAGAATAATTTAGTGGACTGGTCTTTGCGTGCGTGCAGTGTGGTGCAGAAAACTATGATTACGCAAAAACTAGTATGAGTTGGGGTAGAGACCACTAAATGATGGTGTGGATCCAGATCAGTGGACAGATCCAGGACTTGTTTTCCACTTTCTTTTAAACTGTGACATGACTCATCGTCGATAGGATTGAAATTACATTTCTCTGGGATCCCTAGAGAAAATAAACTCTAAACATAAGTTACACACCTATTAAGTACTCTCTGAGTGCCATACTAGTTTTTCACATGGCATGTAAGTATCCGCTTAATGAGGAACACCTCAGCAGCCTAAGAGATGACGAAGGTCACATGAGTGCAGGAAAGTACCAGAGACTTACAAGGAAAATGGAAAAGTCCTCTGGATTCCACAGTGTTTGACGATGACTGGTTGGTTGTCTGGTTGCACAGGTAATGATGAGCTTGCAAGGATTTTTTGTGTTGTTCTTCTGTGTTTGTGTGAATTTGTGATCGCAGCTTGCACATCATTCACACATCCACATTTACAATCCATTCTGTCATGGCCCTTTTCATATCAACAGCCTTACATCATACTAACACTTATTTATATACAACAAAACCGCTTGTCTCCTGCTGTGAGAAAGACAGAAATGTGAAACACACACTGAAAAATACCACAAACACAAAAGGCCACAACATGACAAACCGTGCATAAACGAGAAAAGGAACAAGTGCTGTTAAGTCTTCCATTATCCTGCAACCTCTGCAACCTACAAAAGCTCATTTTTACATCTCAAGGACCCCGAGTGTTTTCCTTTTGATGCATCCACTCACCAGGTCCTCACCCCTTCCTCTCCTGTCCTCCCCTCTCTCTTACATTCAAATGCTTTTGATGTCTTCGCTGGGAATCTGTGTATGTGTGTGTGTGTGTGTGTGTGTGTGTTTTAGTTGCCCCTGTTATCTCCACAAGCTCTCCAGCTACTAATTGCTGCACTTCAAGCGAAGCTGCCCCCCTACCCCCCCCCCCCCGACTCTCACCCTGTTTTCACCCAGTACAGTCATGGTGGGAAAGAAGGGGAGACATATGTAATGTGAGAGAGGCAGTAATTAGTATCAATATGCAAACAAAACTCTTGAGCATTTTGTCTCCATTTCTCTGCAGACAGATTCCTCTGCTTTTGCTATACAATATAATATTTTTTATACGATATTTCCATTTCCGCATGAAATGACTTTCAAAATGCACTTGGTCTATCATCTGGGTGTCATGTGTGCCATTAATCTTCTGACTGGTGTATAGAAGGAAAGTGGTAATCACCTGGAGGACGTGCAGATCTTTACACTGAGTGAAAACTAAAGAGGGTAATCATCAGGACCAATCTGCACAATGTGGGCAAAGTGATTACTTGCTCAGCTCGTGTAATTTCCTCACAAGCGGTTTGGCACATTAGTTCTTCTACTGATGGGGAAATGAATGAGAATTAGTTTCATTAAACCCAGATGTGTGCAGGTGGGACAGCGATTGTCCAAGTGTGTATTTTCACCAAGAAGCTTGCTGGCTCGTGATTATAGGCCGAAATAGAATTAGTTATTATTACCGTGTCTATTTACCTGATTAAAGGGACAGTAAGGAAATCCCATGTGCTCTCTTGTCAGCTTTCAGGAGCAGGCAGCCGGCTCACTCGGCTCGGGCCCTCACTACCCGTGGCCATAGAAATAACGGGAAGGAGATACAGAAGCCGCCAAAATGGAAAATGTAAATTAGTGTAGATATGTAGATACAGGCAGGGAGAGAGGTGCATTCAGGTGGGGGGAGGGGGGAGGGGTGGAGGCGTGGCTGACTAGACGCTGCGGTGCCCATCTTCATTTAAACATCACTCATCAGGACAGGGCATGTGTCACACACACAGACGCACACATATACACACACACACACACACACGGGCCTCTCTGTCCTTCTCTTCCCTCCCACACAGTGGTGTCAGAGATCTGGGGGCTTTCTGGGGGAAGCACTGTGGAGTGAACTCCCTCCTATAATCCACGTATTGATCCCTCAATTCAGCCTGAGGCCAGATCAATACTGGCAATAAACCCAAACCAAGCAGCTTCAGCAGTGACAGGCCCTCAGGCAAGATATATGTGTGTGTGTGTGCGTGCATGTGTGTTTTTGTTAGAAAACTGTGTGACGTGGTAGTGTGTGTCTATATGTGTGTTTGTGTGTCCCAGCATAAATCAGTCATCTGCACAGCCCTTGATGGCTGTCATGGCTGCTTCCCTCTCGGGATACTCTGAACATTCAACATGACAAAACAGTCATTGTGCTTCATAAATGATCTGAAGCTCCGACCAGAGAGGAGCTGCTGTGTGTATATAAACATGGGGATAAATGTGTGTATCTGTGTGTGTGTTTGTGTACACATGCTGATACACTGCCACCTGCAGGTGATTCGTTCATTCACCACTCACAACATGTTTGGTCACAAATACGCTCCCAGTCCGGACATTTTATTTCCCACATTAACTTATATGAAGACGTCCATGGACTGAGACAGGCAGGGGGAAGCAACACACAGGGGTCATGTGCATTCACATGCAAATAAGATATGGATAAAGTCATGCATGCAACAATATAAAAATAGAACAAGTAGACACAGTATCCATTAGAGAGAGAGAGAGAGATAGATAGATAGATAGATAGATAGATAGATAGATAGATAGATAGATAGATAGATAGATAGATAGATAGATAGAGAGAGAGAGAGAGAGAGAGAGAGAGAGAGAGAGAGAGAGAGAGAGAGAGAGAGAGAGAGAGAGAGGAAGGGGTAGATAATTCTCCTAACCCTGAATAAAAATATGAATTAACTACAAAAATGACATCAGGTAGAATCTTTATAATTTACTACACATCTCAGGGTTTGTTATTGTTACCCAGCCCCCCCCCCCCAGTAATCATCATTACTTTTATTGTGGCTGTTAGCGGGGAGTCATTAGCATACTGTACGGCTGTGGGCAAGAGGAGACCTGAGGTGAATAGCGCTGCACACAATGTTGTCATCATGGGCTCCAACTATTGTTACTCGGGCAACACAATCACACAAGTTTACATCTTTTAATATCGGCTGGAAATTACACAGTTTCAGCTTAAATCAAATTCATGAGGTGTGCGAGGGAGCATGGGCCCAGTGGGTTATGGTTATGGAAATCAGCTCATGAAAATCACACGTGATTAGACGTCTCCCAGAGCACAGTTAACACCATTAGCAGCAAATATTATGCATCAGTTGAATGTGGAAAATCCTATTAAGTGAGTTCAGTCGGGGGAAAGACGTTTGCAATTAACACACGAAAAGACAAGGGAATGAGATTTAACCCGATGATGGGTTCCTGGTCGTCTGTGATCGTCAGCAGCAGCAGAGAGACAGAGGGAGGGAGGGAGAGGAGGGTGTACAAGAGGAAGAGTCAGAACTGAAAGATGGACAGTGAGACGTATACAATCGAACATGAACAAAACTAACTTGAAGCTCAGATGAATGTTCACACAAACTGAGCTGTGATATCAAAAAGCTGCAGAGCTGGGCTGACGACCCAGGCCTAAGATAACTTGACAAATCCCAGAGCTTGAGCTCTCGGGAGGATTGTGCTTCATTATGAGATAAAGAGCAGGAGCAGACAGAGGGGGAGAGAGAGAGGGGACACGGCTTCGCTCTTTGTTCCTCAGTCTTTACTCGTTTCACTGCTATCGAGCTCAGGGAGATTTATTCGATGACGTGACCTTTAAGTCGCAGGAACATGAATTGACGAGGAGCACAGGTTTCTAACAGTATGCTGATACGTGTCTCATCTCCTACTAGGATGCTCCCTTGTTTCACACAGACACACAAACACAGAGGCACAGATTGACTGAGGTAGGTGTGTGTGTGTGTGTGTGTGAGAGAGAGAGAGAGAGAGAGAGAGAGAGAGAGAGAAACTGAGAGATAGACTGTGTTACATGTCAAAGGAATAACTATGCAGTGTTCTTACATGTATGTAACTAACACACTGTAAACATGTGGTTTGCTGCTAAATTAAAACTAATCTCCAAGTTGCACAACAGGAGAAAACACACAAGCACACGCCCACACACACACACACACACACAAATCCCTTTCAACTTTACTTTTAGCTCACGTTTAAGCGGACGTAAAATTCAACGTAAAATGGGAAAATGAACAAATTCCCGTTGTTACCGATTCAGCATAACCTGTTATATGTTATTTCTTTGTAGGAAACATTTTAAAACCAACAATCACTGTTTTGGAAGTGGACGAGTTGTAAGAAGACGCAGAATCCAATTCCAATAATACATTGTTTACTCAAAATGAAACAAGTCACTCAGTAGAATAGAGATATTGTTTCAAAAACTGTGATATTGTCTCTTAAAACTATCTTTCTCATAGTTTTAAGAGAAAGATATAGTTCCTGGATCCAGCCCAAAATTTAGTGGATCCTTCCCTGACCCAGATCCCATCCTTCTACCAAGTTTCCTGTGGATCCGTCTCGTAATATTTGCATTATCATGCTAAGTAACAAGCGCAGATGAAAACATAACCTGCTTGGTGGAGGTATAAGAATGAACTGTTTGAGGCAGAACACATTTTGACAGTTCTCATATAACTACAGCGTGAAAGTGAAAAATCATACTTCCCAAAATGTTGACGACCCTCTGAATAAAGATAGTTTAGCCAGTAGTTGTACATGGGGCACTTTCCCCGTCCACCTCGTCAATCCCCCAGCCTCCCCAGGGAATCCCTGAGGTCAGAGGTCAGACAGCAGCAGCCCAGACACGAACCCTGACCTTTGAACCTGCAGCTGATCAATACGTGAGACAAGCGGGTGGTGCTGGGTTGGGAGGGATGATCACGACTGAGGATTTTTCCGAGGGAAATCTGGAGTCTCAGTTGTCTACCCCTTCTCTTGCTTTGAAAGATTGAAAGATTGTGGTGTTTTAGCCCAGCAGATAAATATACATGCACGGATTGTAGTTTTCCCGTTGTGTAAAGTTGTGTAGTGAGCTTACATTTTTGTACAGAAAAAATGTGAAAAAGCAAGGAGTGTTCTTGAGAGGATGAGGAACAAAGAGAGTTATCACCTCGGATCAAATTACAATTTTAATTTTGTTGCAACCAGGGATAGATTGTGTGTGTGCGTGTGGCGGGAATATTTGGTCCAAACACACACACACACACACACACAAACACACACACACTCAAATTATGCGTGTGTTAATTTCCAGCCCTGTGCAGCCTTTCATTTTGGTGATGAATGTGGGGCTGGGGTCTTTCTATTAAATCAGCTCTCAGGTGATTGAGAGTTCCTCTGAGAGATTTAGATTGATGTCATCTGAAGGCAGGAGCAGACGTAGCTGCTGCTCAAGACACCGAGCTTTATACACAGTCTACGTGTGTTGTGGCGGGCTAACGTGCTGCATCAGGAGGGTAAACCTGCTAAGCATGAGCATGTTAGCATGTTGGACGTTAGGAGTTTATGTTGGAGTCTTGTGTCGATGCAAAGAAACAAACGTCTGTTGATTGTGTAAACTGCTTCCAGGGGTCAGGTCTTATTTCTGCAGGGTGTTGGGAACAGCCGATGAGGTCCTCTTGTATCTGCCACCATCAACAACTCCTACTTACTGAGCGTATGTTTGACCACTTAGCCTCCAATCAGTCCCACCACGATCCCGGCCGGGCAGCTGGTTAATTGCCATATTGTTTGGCACCGCGATGGAGGCTGCATGCTAAACAGAGCAGTTTCCCCCGAGAGCCGCGTCCACCACAGGTTATTTCACGGCTCTGTCTTGCAGGTAATGAAATATGTTGGATGGTGGATTGCGATGGTCGGACTCAGTTTCCCCCAGCGAGCTCAGAAATGTCTGGAAAACACCCGGAGAGCCGCGGCCCTGCAACCTGATGCCGAGCGCTGAGGAAGTCGTGGTTTGGTGACACGTTTGCCTGCAGACAGAAAGTAATCAGTTACACTTCATCTCTGAGTCTCTCTCATTCTCTCCCTGATCAAACATGAACTCCACCGGGAGCGGTAGACACACACCGAGCAGCCCACCTGTTCTCCATACACAGCACAGTGTGAGGCGGAAATCCACTCTTTGTCTTTGCAATCAAGAGAGAAACACAAACACACACACACCTCGCACAGTGATGGTGAACAACGCTACACAACAGCACAAAAGAAATAGTCCGTCCACCAATTTAAAAGGATAAACCCCGCTGACATCTTGCTGGGACTGAATCTGTGTCCGGCTGAATCCAGACACAGACTGCGGCTGGAGAGAGGATTATTACCCAGCGGCCTTTTCTTCTCACCGCAGCAGTGAAGCCAGGCGGTCGGCCGGCCAGTCCAGATGAGCTCTTCACCATTCCTATCTCGTAGCCGCAGCCCTCGCAGGCTCATCCATCTCCATTTCCCCTCTCCCTGTCGGCACGTCTCCACCACCAGCTCAGCCTTAATCAATTTAATTACCCGGTGCAGCAGAGAACCAGGACCCGTCTACCTGTCTGCGAAACCTGCCAGGGCCTCTCCATGCCTTCGCTCTACAACCCCCCCACGGGGTCGAGCTTCATTAACAAGAACCTGGTTATCTGATGGTTTGGAGCGAAAGAGACAGAAAATATAGACAGGGAATATCAGCAGGAGTTTTAAATAGGAGCTTGATTCATTGTTGTAATCGCAAATTAAAAATCATCTGCACATTTTCAGGAATTGATGACAAAATGACCAACTGCACAATCTACAAACATTATTTAACGTTGTATTGTGTGGTTTTGTGTGTTACCGTTGGTTTTAATCATAATATCTTTCTCAACCCAACATTTAATTCACATTGCATGTTTGTGAATCACTTAGTTGCGGATACATATGAATAAAGTCTGTTGTAAGTGAGTGAATTAAAAAGTTTCCAGCAATTTTATCATCCAATTACTTAAATTAAATATTAAACAGAACATTTGACAAATATTAAAATGCAGTCCTTGCTAAATATTCAGTAAGAAGATGACAAGGATCCTGCAAGTTCTATCCTGCAACTTACTGATCGCCACAAAGGACCAAATCACATCCCTACCAGGTCTTTAATATAAAGTGTGGCCGAGCGAGGAGAGAAAATTAGTGTGTGATCTCTCTCTCTCTCTCTCTCTCTCCCTCTCCCTCTCCCCTCTCTCTCTCTCTCTCTCTCTCTCTCTCTCTCTCTCTCTCTCTCTCTGACAATGGCAAGCTAATTAAAATCCTGGCATTTCATATTCATGACTAATTAGCTAAACGAGATGGCACCTCCAAAGTGGGCTGCTCTTAATTAATCTGAGAATTTGAGTTACACCTTGGTGCACGGGCGTGTGCCTGTATGTGCAGTATGTGTGTGTGCGTTTGTGCAGTGTGTGTGTGTCTGTGTTTGTGTGTTCATCTTGTCGAGTGCTTCCAGAAGCTGTCCCCTGTCTCAGAGGAGGCAGAGGTTGTTTAATGCTGTCTGGTTACACTGTTTATTGTGTTGCTCTATAGGATCTGCAGCTCTACTTCATGCCTGGTTAATTCTCAAGGTGTTTTCATACAGTAAGTTTTTACACAACAGTTAAAATGACCTCATGGGACAAACTATGGGAATCTTTGCAGTTTGTAGTTACCAGTGTTAATCTACAGTTACATTATCATTCGTTGTAAAAAAGAGGATTAAACACTTACACAAAACAACAGACAGCATCAATACGTTAAACGCTTACACTAAAGTCATTAAAGCACCAGTAAACCAAGTGCACTCCCAATTCCAATTCCAGTAAAGCCAGGATCTGTATTTGTAATCATTCATTTTTAATACTCAACAGTGTACCGTTACTGACCCAGTCACTTTTAAACCCTGATTCCTGTGATGTAAAGTTGTCAAGAGTGTAGAATAAAGGGAGCGACGCACACAGGGTGTCACCGAAGTGCGACAACAACAAATTGCCATTTCCCGGGGGTTACATAACCTCTGGGAGTTTCACTGGTTGCTTGGCAACAGCGCGACAAATTGTAATTCTTCTCTCTTTGTTTTGAGCGCTTTGAAGCACACCCACACACACACACACACACACACACACACACACACACACACACACAGCCTTTATTAACTTACACTTGGGTGCTAAGGTCTGACATCACTTAAGGTTTCTCAGACATGTGGATCTCACTGGAGAGGGCGATAGGTACAATCAGCTTTTCTCTCTCTCTGCTCTTCTGATTCTGGAAAAAGCAAAATCATCCAATCCTGAATAAATCCTAAGACATGAGAGTGATGCAAAGCTCTCTCTGCCTTTGAGGAGATTTGTATTCTTTAAAGCTCTCACAGGCCGGCTACCTTCATGTGCTACTGTTTAGCAGATGTTGAATTTTATTAAAGAATTCACCAGGTTGTCATATTGATTTGCATATTTGACGCGTCAGCCGATGAAGGAAATGAAATGCTGTGTCGCTCAATTCAGATATCAGAGCTTCTTAGTTGGCACAATGAAAACTTGGATATGGATCCATCTTCTATGTTTAAAACAGTAACAATATAATTCCTCTTTCAATATGTTTTCATATGTTTATTTGTTTGTCTGGGAACAGATTAGCTAGTTGGAAGAACTTTTAAAGTCAAGAACGGATCTGGATCAAGGGGCAGATGCAGGATTTAAAAAAATAATAATTTAAATTTGTTTTCAACATTTCCATTGACTTCACAAAACATAGCTCATGGATCTTGTTGAAAAAAATCTGCCGTGTCTAGAGGACTAATATTTATGAATGCATGCAGATCTACTTGAAATTCTGTGGATTTAAATGGTGTGGGTTTAATTCAAGTTACATATGGTATTTTGAAACTTGCAAACAATAAAAGCAACACGGAAGACTTGGCGAAGAAACTGCTCTCACACGTGCAGCTTTCTTCAGCACTGGATGAAAAAGAAGTGAACACATGCATCGTTTTGTCTGGTGACCTTTGTCGTGTCCGATAAACACTAAAAACGTGTCAACACATTGCACCTGGGTGTTTGTGTTTTCAGAGGAAAGAAGCCTAAGCAACTAGACAGCTTTTATTCATGGTCACTTATATTCTCTGTGTCACAGTGTCGCTACATCGATTCCAACAAATCTTTAAAGCCTGACTTAATGGATGAAACCTTCCAGGGGTCCTCTGTAATGAATGGAGCCTGAGCCGGGGAGCTGTAAACAGTCCAAAATGATAACACCACATACTCCTGTAATAAAGCAGCTTCATTATAGAGACGGTGCCCCCCCCCCCACGTCTCTCATGGCATTAGTGCGGCTGCAAAAAACCTTATTGAGGCGAGAGAACACAAACAACGTTGGCTGGCACCGTTGAGACAGACTGTCACAACAACAACAACCGAGTCAAACACGTCCCCACAACCAGGCGTCTGGGCTGAATGTACACAATCCACACACACACACACACACAGATATGCCAGCGACAGCTCTGACTCACAATACATAACTCTTATTTCATATACTCTGTAATTTTGTTACAGCACAAACATACGGACCGGTCGGGCGTGAATGTTTGTGTACGTGCATGTGTGTGTGTGTGTGTGTGTGTGTGTGTGTGTGTGTGTGTGTGTGTGAGTGAAAGGTATTATCCATCAAATATTATTGGCTGCTGAAGCTGGTGGGCTCTAATCCACTTGTCTCTGCAGTGTGTAGATTAGCAGCAGGTTAATGGATAGGCTGCCAACGAGACCCCCCCACCCCCACCCCAGTGTTCATACCCAGGTTCTTTTGCCTTCATTGCTGGATAGTGGCAGGAAGTGAGTCGTCCATCTTTATGTATATGCCTTTGATGCGGACACACATAAACTCTGACAAATATCAAGCCTCTGTCGTCTTACTGTCTGCAGAACATCAGGGGATGTAAACACATCCCTGCTGAATTCAGTGATCGCTCAACAACATCCAATCACAAGCCAGCACAAAACAACTGCTTCTGTCCTCGGCTGTCGTGGGAAGAAGCTGCTCAAACCTCACAGCCTCACACGGGAGCAAGAGAAAAGAAGTCCACGTCGTACACCAGGACGACCATCAGGGAAAGTATCAGAGCGGAGACGGGAGGCCGAGGATCAGCAGAGCAGCTCAGAGAGTCCTCACCCAGGGGCTCTCTCCTCTGATGAAGCCCACGCTCTCCCTCGGCCTCTCGCTGAGGGCCCTGAGACGCCCGGCTTTATTGGTTCATATCTGACTGAGTGAGTGAGGGACTGCTGCAGCCACAGGGGTGTGTGTGTGCTTGTGTGTGTGTGTGTGTAGAGGATGGTCACTCAGCATTAACGCAATAATAAAACCCTCGCAATATCCAGTCTGTCATAAAAAACAGGGGGAGGGAACAGAAAGTTGAGGGAGCAAAAGCCCGGAGGACACACGTGCACGCGGCAATAAAGGAGTTCTCTTTATTCCCATCTTCCAGCCCCGGGGAGGAGGAAGTGCTGGAGTTCACAGTTTGGGATTAAAGTATAATATCTCCCTTGATATCCCGAGTGACTTCCTGATGTGGGGGATTTGTTTAATTAGGGGGGGGAGGGGTTCATCACGCCAGTCAACTCGTCTGACTGACAACCGACGGGGGAAAATCAGGGACACATGCGCACAACTACCTGTGCTGTGTTTGTCCTCTGTGTCTCTGATGGCAGGTCCATTACCTGGGTAACACAAAGACGGACACACACAATCAGCCAGGACGTTGTGTTAAACTCACCTGGGCTGTTAGGGGGTTAACAAGTGGGAAATACAGTGTGTGTGTGTGTGTGTGTGTATATGTGTGTGTGTGTGTGTGTTCATTCGAGCTTCCACACCTCCCTCGTCCGCTCCAGCACTGAAACTGATGTGCAACCATGGGGAAAATTAATTTCTTATTACATGACCCTCCTCTCCAACCCGCTTCCTAACTTCCTCTACCTTACCCGACAAAACACGCCCCTTTCTCCTCACTCCATTTACCAACCACCCCTATGGTCCTGGCTCCAATCATTCCTGTCCTTAACCTCCGTCGCTACTCGCCTGCAGTCTCCCCCTGGCTGCCTGCATCCACCTGGCTCAAAGGTCCTGTTCTCCACAGAGCCCGATGGCTGTGGGCGACAGGCTGTCAGGAGACTCAGGAATAGTAAAAAAACGTGTCCTTTCGACGGGAGCTCATTTAGGATCCCCCCCCCCCCCCCCCCCCCCCCTCGGGCACATGTACAGTGATTGGACCTTTTAGGGTGTGCGTGGAGTCCTGCACACAGATGACACATGCACAAAAACACCAATAAAACACAATCCAGGCTTTTTCTTTCTGCATTAATTTTCTTTACGCAAGAATTGGCCCTTTAGTTTGTGACAACTGAAGGTTGAATATAAACACTTTTTGAGTTTTTAAGACAACTGAAAGCTTCCACTGGTTGTTTTATGTTTAGAAGTGTTCAGCTGCAACACACAACTTCACCACTTGATGTCACTAAATTCTACGCACTGAACCTTTAAGACATCGGCAAAAATCTTAAATGAGTTGCAGGAAATCCTCATGATGCAAACACCTCAGACTGAAGGGTCCACTAGGTCGAGAGCAGCAGAAGAGACAAAGACCACAAGCAGAAAACGACGCTCACAGATTCCAGGCAGACGTTCATTCAACGTGCAAGCATGTAACAAACACACACGTACAGAACACACGGTCCACACACTCGCTCGAGTTCGTTTCCTGAAAAGCTGAATTATCGCTGACATTGATCTGTGACTAGTTTAATTACTCACAGTCATTACCCAGAGGCAGCGGCTCCTCTCAGTCTCACCTCTCTCCTGCTCTGTCTGGATCTTTCTCTGCTCGTCTCTAGAGAGCCCTACACGGAGCACTCCTACATTCTCATTCTACCACCAGTGACTTCAAACAGCTTGATGAGTGTGTTCCTGTTCCCTTTCAAACATCGAATTTAACATTTTTAATCTCTCCAAACCCCCAAAAGACGAAAATTATTTTTTTTCCATTCGTCCTCACCCACACACTGTTTTGGGGGAACGTTGTCTTTTGAAACCCGCAGCTCACATCAGTGTGAACAACCCCCCCGTCTGCTAATTGAATTTGCAGCTGACTTTTAATTAACAGCGGATCAGATTTGCATAAAGTCGGATCAGCCCCTCCCCCCTCCCCTTCCACGTCTGGATGCCTGGCACAGAGCCAAGTGCAGGGGCTGCAAACTGACAGAGGAATGAGGAAGGAAGGAGGGAGGTAAGAATGGAGGAGGAGAAGGTGAGGTGGTTGCAACAAAGGAGAGAAGGAACAGCAGATGGGGGGGGGGGGCAAATGGGGGGCAAACAACAGCTCATGCCGTGAGATGAGGGAGTAGAACATACACATGGAAACAATCGAGGGCACGATACGATCACCAGGACGCGCACACACCCACGCACATGGCATCGCACAAATAGTCAGATACTAAATAAAGTGGAAAATAACACAATGCATAGTTTTTACTCATCTTACAACCAGGTATTTATTGGAGACCCACGACGGCCTCGTCTACAAGGAGAAATGCGTTCGTCAACCAGCACCTGAGAGGATTCACGTGCACGTACAGTAGTGTCAAATAGTTTACATTTTACAAACATGGACAAAAAAACTAGACAAATGTGACGATGATGCTGGAACCACCTCTTGCATATTCATGCAGCAACACATGAACTAGGTTGAGCATCCGTCAGAGAGCTTCCTGTTGAGAGGGCCCGTTCTGCCCCGATAGGTCCCATCCATCACTTAGTGCCAGGTCTGACCAATGAGCATGCCCGTACCTATTAATCCCACATCCCATAATGCCTCATTGGTCTGACCTCTACAAGCAAAACTTTTATAAGGTGTGTACCAGCGAGTTTGAATCGACACAAACTGAAGTTCCACTCGGCCTGTAAGCAAACCCTGTGCCGACCGAACACAGGTCCTGTCTCTGGCTTTCTTGCCCGACTTCATCAGTATCCAGAAAGAGCACAAGTCATTAATGAGAGTCATAAAGACTGGGCGGAGGGGCGGAGGGGCGGAGGAGCGCTGGGCGGCTGCCAACGGGACGGTGGCTGGGCGGGGGTGCAGGGAGGGGACGAGCAACGGACAGACAGAGCAGAGATGCAGCTGCTTTCTCTCTCAGTCGTTTCCTGGAGGAGATGGAGGGAGCTGCGGAGGAAGAGAGAGAATGTGGGGGGGCTCAACTATCCTGAGTAAAGGGTTTGCCCGAGGGTCAGGGCCATGGGTGACACATCTGAATACTGGGGCGTGGGAGACGCCATTTTGAGGAGGCAGCGAGACGCCATTTTGAAGTGCTCTGCATGATGATTAAGGGAAAGTATTAAAACAATTAATAGGAAGAAGCCGCAAATTCTGCACTTCTCTAAATTCCAAAAGGTTGATTGATGACTCATCGGACCACATGACTTTGATTTTTACCCCAGATCATCAGCCACCAGACAATTAGCATTTGTTTCTTTTAGTTCTGGTGCTTTACTAATTATTTTTATTTAATTCAGAGATTAAATCTAATTACGCCTTTAACTGGGATAAATAACTAAAGGATTATTTTGCAACTGCAAAATATGCACATACAAAATATGAACCCCTTTAACTTTATATTTGTAATGTAAAAATCTGCCTTTTGATAAATGTGAAATTCAGACATGAAATAAAACTGCAGCCTCTTTCCCTCGACACCTGTTGGTTTGCTGTACATTCTGCTGATTCGGCACCGAGGCCTTGACTGGAGCTCAGGACTCGTCTCGTCCCATCTCACCCACTGAGGAAGAATACAGGCACTCAGGCATTCAAGTAATTAGTGCTAATCAGCCATCCACTGACCGTGCAGGCAGCCATATTGATTTCAGAAGCTAATCAAGGGAAAGCTTAATGGCACGACACTTAACGAGCTCCATGATGTGAATTACACCTGCGATTGTAATGGGATGGGATCCAGTGTAGTAGAATATATATTATTCTGAGCATAAGAATGGTGGTTTGTTCATCTTTAGCTACTCTGAAGATTGTGCAAAGTGTGTTGACAGGAAACTGAAGAAAAATCTAAGAAAGTAAATATTTACAACTTTAATCTTTATTTCTTTAAAATAAGATAAAAGGACAATTTTTGTTAATAATACAAGTAAAAAAATGTATCAGAACACAGAGGAATATACAGGACAAAGCATGACAGTGACAGCTTAGAGAATTACATATGCTTCAAACAGACAAAGATCCTTGGTATATTATGGAAAAGCAAAGAAGTGGGTCGGTTTCCCGCTGCATAAACGTGTCGACTGTAGAAGAAGTTAACTTGGCACCAACAACCTGCTCTGTTTCCAGTTTCAGCCAACATGCGAGCAAACCCCCTCCAATAAATAAGGCACTGGGAAAGGCCCAAACGCAGGAAGAGTACGAGTCTGTGTGTGTTTGTCTGTGTGAAGTAATTGAATAAGTGGACCACAACTCATGGCATATGTTCACATTTCATCTCGTGCATAAATACTTATTCATCTTAAATCACTCTTAAGATATTTCTATTAATAAACGTAGACAAGTATCACCGGGAATTTTAAAAGAGACGTCCAGGACCTGACATCCATATTTACCATGGATACACATGTATAACAAATCAGATAAAGCAAAACATCTTTTGACAAAAAAAGAAAATCAAACATATGATGTACTATTGGGTGAGAGCTGAGTGAGTGTGTGTGTGTGTGTGTGTGTCTGTCACATGTAGGCAAAGTGCTGCACAGCCACTGGCCGACATGTCAATGACACACGATGTAGAGATCAAGTGCAACAATGAAAGTCAGAACGTCCCACACACGTTTATAGAGGCGTGTGGAGAAAACTTCTGTTACGGCATCAATTCTTACAAACGCTGCTAAAAACAATCAAACTTGAAAACTGGGTGAAAGTGGACGAGGTTAACGTGTTACTGATGAAGACGATGCCGTGTGAAACATATTGCATCGTGTCAGTCCGTCCTGTTCGAGCCGGAAACTTTGGCACCACAAGTAAAAACCACCGAGGATAACTGAAATCTGGAAGCAGGTTAAAAAAAAAATAAGAAGAATCAAGCTGCAGCGCAACATGAAGACTCAAACTTCTCTTCACACTCTGTCCGCAATCGTGAACGGGTAGTGTTTACTAAAGGAGGCAATAAACAGACGTCTACTGTTCATTAAGCCGCCAGAAACGTTGAAAATGAACTCCCTCTGGCAAGGTTTTAAGCTTCTGTCCCACCGATGACAGTGCGGGCTGGCGTGGAGGGGGAGGGTGGGGGGCTGTCGATGAAGGTAAAAGTCTTATAGCAGGTGAGTCGCACACAGCTGAGGTCGGCAGCTGGCGTCTACATCTCATGGGCGGCGAGATGATGCTCTGGGATTCCGTTGGCGTGAGCCGCCACGGAGTTGTTCTCATTGAGGCGCCTCACGCGGTACATTTCATAGTGGATGCTGCTGGTGATGTCCTTAATGTTCTGCATATGGGTCCTGGAAAACACAGACACACGAGGAACCAGTGGATGAGACGGGGAGATCTTGGCTTTTTACAATATTTAAAAAAAGTCTTTCACTTAAAAAACGTGTTTATTATTACACAGAGTTCACTCACCTGATGAGGAGATCCCTTAAATAGGCAAACTCACAGTGGGCTATGTTCTCAACTGGAGAGAGACACAGAGAGAGAGAAAGAGAGAGAGAGAGAGGTTATTAGTTATTAAATATTAATAATCGAGTTTAACAAACAACACAAGGCACAACTGGTTAAAAAAGGGATAAAAAAAAACAGTATGACAGCTGAGTTTCCTGAACAGACCACTAGGTGGGGTCAGTGAGTTGTCCCTCGCTCACTTTATTCCTCTGTTGATAACTTCATCTACTCTGAGTCATTCAGAAGAGATTTGACAAAACAACTCAGATATTCCTGCGGGACACGTGTTTGTGTGTTTGCACGCTGCAGGAAATGAAACTTCCTTTATGAGACACTTGATAAAGGGGTGGAGCCGTCTGTCTGGGAGGATAACATAATGTAATGACGACTCCTGCAAACAAATGGATGCACAGAACTGGCCAAATGATGAACTGAGAAAATATTCAAAGAAACAAAAAAAAGTAAAAAACATTAACAACTATTTATTTCCTATTGTTTTTTAACTAGATTGAGCAAAACAAGGTTTCCTCTCTACAATTGATTTAACTTCTGATGTGAGCATCTTCCATGTCTTTGTGTGGATCGGGGGGGGGGGGCGCTCTTCAGACATACTGTGTCTGCTGGAGGCCTGAAGCAGCCACATGGCTCACACCAGTCTGGACCCTGAATGAAGCATTGTTTTATTGACTGACGAGCTCAGTGACTTCTTTGTCCATCTGGTGTCTTCTTAAGGAAACCACTTCCAGCTTGGTGATGTGCACACTGAAGAAACTCTGCCCTTAAATAGTTGAGATGCGTCCCATAATACTTTTTAACTCCGCCAAGGAGGTTATGTTTCATCTGGGTTTGTTTGTTCAACAAATTTGTGAATCTTGATGAAAATAATCAGGCATGTTTAGGAGACTGATATTTATAAGTGTGTGCAATTTGGTGTAGATCTTAGCCTGGGCTGAGGTATGCAGTGCAGTTCTAGTTCATATTGCAGTAACACCACTTCATCATGACATAACTGATTATTTACATTAACCAATCATATGATGACAAAAGATTGGTTAATGTAAATAAGCTGTAGAGTGAGTCTCTGATTTTATTGTTTGTGAAAGTTTATGCTTTACTACGCCATTATTTTCATAGATATCTGGCCAAATGTATTTTTCTGACCACATTTTTGTTGACATCGCCCTTTGACCTATCAACTCCAAAAGTTCATGGTTTGAAGAGATACACTGCCAAGCAATATTCACATAAAATTTGGCAAAAATCCAACCCGAAGGGTAAAAAACTGGGTGAACAGGCAGTGAAAGAAGAGGAAAGAAGGGGAAAGAGTAGTGAGTTGTACCTTCGATGGTTCCCCACTTGGTTTTCCTCCCCAGCAGCCTCCTGCCATTGACCTGGTACTCCTGGTCACTGCCCACCACAGCAAATGGGATCATCTCCTGCTCCAAGGTTAAAAGGCAAACAGACAACTCAGTCAGATGTCATTCACGTAAGGTCTATCAACAGTGACAGTTGATGGATTAGGGTTGACGGGCTGTCTGAGTATCAATTAGGGCGACTGACTCGAGTGATAGCCTCACCCTGATCTTCTCGTTGATCATCCTGTCCTCTGCATCCTCGTCAAATTCCTTCTGAGGGTACACGTCAATCCCGTTGGCTCGTAGCTCTTCCCTGATCTGGTGAGTGATCAGAGAACAAACCCCTTAACCAACAACAGTTCAGAAAGGCCTCAAATTAAGGCATTTAATTGAAAGAATAATGAGGCAGACGTGATTAAAGCAGCCTTTAGAGAATACAACGAATGAACCTAAAACTGGCTGATGCACAGATTGAGGCGGTATTAACACTAATCTTCTGACTAATCCAGTCCAAAAGTTTGGGCTTAGTCATTAATCGCTGTCTGTACACAAACAAAACAGAAAACCTCTCATAATGAGTGCCTCTGCATAAACCTGAGCACGCACACACACATATATAAACCTGGGGAGCCAGCTCACAACTAATGAGACAAAGGGAAATCGTGAATACGATGCCAATAAAAACATACAAAAGAAAGACTGCAGCTTTATTAACTGTGAAGAGGAAGAGCAGAAAGGACGAGAGAGAGAGAGAGAGAGACCGCCAAATACAGAAATCTACTGAAATAAAGAAAAAAGAAAGACAGACGGATGTTACCTTCTTTTTGAAGAAGTCCCTCTCCTCCAGGGTGAGTGTATCTGCCTTGGCAATGACTGGGACAATGTTGACCACTTTACTGAGACGTCTCATGAATTCTACATCCAGAGGCCGCAGACTTGAGAGAAAGAGGGAAAACAAACTTTAAATGTAGAGACATGAATATGAAATTGTGACACAAAATGCTTCCACCAGAGGGCAGATGTTCCTCATATCTCCCAGATGGAACTCTCACATAGCTCCATGACGGGACAAAAAAAAAAACGTGTGGTCGGTTTGAGGAGAACAGAACTTTTTCCACAGTTGGACAAGAGCATGGGTCTGTAGCTGGAGCTGCTGAATCACATACAGTTCGACAACGATAGGTCATTGTCAACAAGGAGGGCCTTGTGCACTCATGCAGGAGCCATTCAAAGGACAAAAGTGCAACAATTGATTGCACACACCAGACACCCACATAGACTCTGTGTCTCTCTCGTCCTTCCGGCCTCTGTCCCATTAGGCTTTTTAAGGCAAACCCTGAGCAGCTGCTGGCCAGGCCATGTGACATCTGCAGTGTTGGATCAACAGGGGGCCATTTTACACCAGCCCCCTGCCAGAGCAAAGACAGACCCTGACACAAAAATTAAATAGAGGCGCAGCACTTGAATGGTGATCAACTGTGTGTGTGTGTCCAAACGAGACTGAAAACCCACAGCTGCTTTCAATATTTTCCCAAGACCTGCCACTGCACTCGACTTAAGTTACAGAAATGCAAAAGCTATAAAATGCATGGTGAACCTATGAATCTAAGCGCCCTCCCCCTAATTTCTCCTGCTAGTATTCCCCAGACACCCCCCTGCCGCTCAGAATGGTAGGGGCCTGAACAAGCAGAGAGAGAAAGGACAGTTTATTCAGTTCCATCAAACACAGATGTGTGTCTGTAAGAGATCCAGGGAAAGAAACTTGGGACTGTGTGCTGCTTCAGGGCCTGGCGAGAGAGGCCTGTGTGTGTGTGTTAGTGTGTGTGTGTCTGTGTGGTGCGGAAACTTTCGGGGACATGTATGTGTTCAATATGAGGGATAACAATGTTTTTCCAAGCTGCTTCACTTTAGAAAGCTTCAGAATAAACAGGAAATCTGTATCATTGTAAATGACCTTTTAGCAAATTAACAACAAACAGTTAGAGAAGTTTTGGTTCATGCAATTCTATCATAGATTTTTATAACCAACAAATTGCACACACACATATATATATCAGTTTCCTAAACATGCCTGACTTTTTCATCAGGATCCATGAATTACTCAACTATAATGTTGAAAATACTCCCACCTATTTTAATGTCCTAATGTTAAAGTTAATAAAGAAAGCTCCTGGATTCACCCCCAGCTCTGGATCCGCTGCAAAACATAAAGGGTTTTTCCTTGGGTCACGCCCCACCCCTAATCAAAGTTTAATTGATATGGGCTCAGACAGGGGTAAGAAGATAACTTCTGTGCTGAATAAGGTCATTTCAGCCGTCATATCTTAATGAAGGTTACAGGCAAGTTTAGCAACATACACTTTTTCTCTCTCTCTCACTTTCCTGTTGTCTGACATCTTATTTCTCAACTGAGAGCGACAGAGGGCGGCAGCGACATCTTTTAAGGTGTCGTGTTATGGAGCAGACAACTAAAGTAGGATTAATACTCCGGCTGTCTTATCTGTGTGTGTGTGTGTGATTTCCTTTCTGAACCACATTTAACCATGTGTGATTGTGTCCTTACCAGTGTCCGGTTGGGGGGATGAAGTATATGCAGCAGTGAACTCTGGAGTCTGGGATCCTTTTCTTCCTGTTGATGTTGATCTCCTCCTGCAGGTACGCCTCATACTGGTCGTTAATGAACTTCATGATAGGCTGCCAGCTGGAACACAGCAGGTATGGAGGGAGGGAGGTAGAGGAAGAGAATGATAGATAAAAGAGGGAAAGGTAGTAAGCAACATTGAGGTAAAAAGATGGGAGGAAAGAGGAGCTCACAGAATGAGACAGACAGAGGAAGGAGAAAGGATACAAGGATTTAAAACAACAGAGAAGAGGACAGGGGAAAGTAAGATGACAGGAAGAGAAAGGGGAAAGGGTGGGACATGTGGTGAGAAACATCAACTCACAGGGTTCATACAGTAAATGCAGTGATGACAGAGTAGTTAGGTACCAGTTCTCATTGTTGATCTGGTCGCCAAAGCCTGGAGTGTCAATGACCGTCAACTTCATTCTCACTCCCTTCTCCTCAATGTCTGCACACAAACAAAAACACAAGGTCAGGGAGAATTAGAACACTGTACACCTATGATAACATGAACACCCTGTATACTACAACTACTGAACCTGAGATATGCTTAATGTATAATTCTATAACTGCACTAATTGTAACCTGAACTGCATCCAGAAACTTATCTTATTTGTTGGAAATTAATGAGACATTAGGAAAAAGCTGCCAGATTTAAAACTGTTGATTTTGTAAGGTTAAGAATACATTCCAACGTAGTTTGAGCCTAACTAGCCATCTGCAATTTAAGACAATTGGATTTAAATTAAAAAGTAAATACAATGGAGAAGGGAAGAAAAACAAAGTGAGAGATTGGGATATTTTTGCTGACAGACATTCAGACAACCAGAAAAACAGACAAAAATGAAGAGAGAAGGAATGAGGGGTTGAGGAGGGACGTACCGTGACTGATGGACTTAATTTCGATTGTTTTGGGGATCTTCTCCTGAGCAGTAGCCAGCACCGACTTACGGCTGACTTTAGACTTGAACAGAGTGTTCATCAGGGTAGACTTTCCCAGGCCACTCTGTCCTGTAAACAAAAACAACAACACAGAGACGAGAGACAGTGAGACACACACAGAAGGAGATGATGCTTGTACTGCAGGTACCTCAAAGTGCAGAGAAATATAAAAAATCTAATTAAAACAATGAGAAGCTTACACAAATAAAGCAAAACCAAGATAAAAAGTAATTATTTTCAGATACTTTTCAACCAGATGATCATTTGATAAGATTATATAGAGATATAGATAATAAGGGAATCTTTATGGTAGAATCAGTCTGTAAATATCTGTATGAATGCAACCATCTCCTCCCACTGCCACCAACACCGGTTAATGAGGAGGGGATAGCAGAGGCCCACTGGGCAGCGACTGCACAGTTCATCTTCAGGTTGTGTCAACATCGTGAAATGAATACTGGAGAAGCACATTCAAACACAGTCAAAGTTACAGTCAGTCAGCAGCGTGCTTACATGCAAACAAGGCTCTACTCTGCAAACAGTGAGACAACAGCTGCACATTTTATTGGATGTAAATCATTCACTTCAGTTTGAGGTTAAGAAGCGATCATCCCTTCATGCCAAATGTGACGTACTGTAAAGCCTCAGCCCTGTACAGTGTCTGTCCTCTCTGTCAGCGGCATTTCTCTAAGTGTCTCAGTCCAACATTCTTTCACTAACAACCATCACAACAGATGTGGCACCAAAATCCCACACTTACTGCCTGTATGTGGTCATCGTCGTGCATACTTTGTTGAACACTAACTCACAAATATAAATGCATAGAAAATACAGAACTATATTGAAGATGAAAAAGAACAATGAAAAGATTGCCCACAATTACGGATCTGAACCAAATTAGAGGTTTCTTGCTGCAATCGAGTTCTTCCAAGGTTCAAGTTATCTTTTTTTCATCCCTGTGGGGCAATTAGTAAAACTGCAGGCACAAACGGACAAACCACCCAATAACGTTAAATGCATTAACAAATACAGTTACTTCACTACAAGTCTGATGGCAGCAGGTAGAAATTATATGATTCTTTACTTTAAGATTTGATGAAGGAAGGTTAAAACATTTTCCTTAAAGTACTGTAAAGGTTAAACTTCAAAGCTTACAATAAAAAGGGCCGGACTGCATTTTCCCTCTTCCGTGTTTAACAACTTATTCTTTTGAATAAGACCTGACAAATGGACCTTACCTGCTCTGTAGGCTTCACCGTTTATGATCATGCAACAATTTACTAATACAAAACCAATATGTAAAACACTCAACTCTTGAAAATAACAACTTGCACTGAAAATAATTTCAACTGAATGGAAAATTGGCTCCACAACCCTGAGGCTGTTTCTTAAACAAACTTTTTTATTGCAGGATGAAACGCAGACCCAGAGGCACGACACCAAGTGGAGACATAAGGGAGATGGTGGTTTTAAAGAGGCCTGTCAACTACGGAGGCGCGAGTGTGTCTGTATGTAATTAGCTCCTGTTTAAAAGGAGTCTGATCACAGTGATGAGGGCTCAACCACAAACAGTTTAATTACTGTGTTTGGCTGCTTATTAAAAACGGGTTTGAGGCTTCAGTTTTCTCACAAAAAATTATGAGAGAAACCAGCACATCTACCTGAATGACAGTCGGCCTAGAGTTCTCTTGGAGACCAACACACATTTAAAATGTCAGCTGCACTTGATGACAAGGCTCAGAGAATGACATGAAAATCGTCTTTATATAAAAAAGAAGAGAAGAAGTTATTAATTCATGACTTGAGCAATCCTGAATATTTTGGAGCTGTAACCACCCAGCACTCAGCAGCAAGAGGCCAACTCCAGCCCTAAGGACAGAGTTTCATGGCATTGACAGGAATGTCTTTTGGTTTGTGTGAGGGCTGAGCATAAAGACATTTAAACTCAGTGTGTTACATTTAAACGTAACGCATATATGCAGCAGGTCAGAAATCAGATTTCTAAACCTTTTTGAAAACATGTCACGCTCATTTTAACTAAACTAATGAATTCATAGGAAAAAAGATGGCCCGAATGTTTTTCTGGTGTGTTTCATAGCAGAGAGACTGTGCAGTGAGCTGACAGAAAGACAAAGGTCTTTGTTTTCCTCCTATATTAAAACAACTTACCCACAACCATAATGTTGAGCTCGAAACCCTGCTTCATGGCCTTCCTCCTCATCTGTTCCAGAATGGCGTCGATCCCAACGTAACTGAAGTCCACCACAGGGCCACCGACCTTCTCCCCGTACAGGCCGCCCATCGGTGGGGACACCACAGCATCGGGCATCACCGCCTCAGACATGGTCATGCCACTGTAGCTGGATATCACCTCTGGCCCTGGTTTGACAGAGGTAAAGGAGAAAATGGAGGGTTAGAGGGGCAGTGGCTGAGGAAGTCATTTTCAGACATGACATGATATGGAATTTGCTTTTTACATATGAAGAATGCATCAAGAGACTGTGCCGGTCGGACACGTTCACAACAACAGAAAAATGTCCGAGCGAGGCGCCTGAGGAGATGACGTATGAATGCCGTGGTGGAAATCACATGTTTTTGTTGCAGCAGACAGACATCAGCACGCATCACCAAAAGTCTTATTTGACATCTTTGTCGCAATCGTCGATGTGTTTGTCACCTTTTTCTCCTCTTGAGATGAATGTATTCTTGTTTTTGTTTTTTTTTGCATCTGTCCCGTGTCGCCATTGCATCAACTTACTCTGTGAATTCGATTAGCGAGGGCGAGAATTTGAAATACAAGGACTGTGGGCGAGAGAGGAGCAGAGCTGAGGGCTATATCGAATCACTCACAGTTCCTAAGAGGAATAACAAATTATTGCAAAACTGCTAAAAGAAAACTTGGCAACTACATTATAATTAAATCACGTGATAAAAATAACATGCATAATAAGAACCTTGGGAAATCGCTGCTTTTCAATCATGATGTACCTGCTGGAGAACTGGCACCAAAGTGGCTTATAAATATGTCTGGTTGTTTCAGTCTGCTTTATAATCACCACACACGCCATGTAAAAATCACCCCCTGACTTTTAAACACAGGAGTCTCATGCCAACGCAGACTCTTGACTCAACAGAAAACTCAAAATACACTCTATAGTATTAAAGTACTTTGCACTTGGCAGGAGGTTATCCCTGCAGTTTGTTTTGCTAATGATTAGCTCAATGTCCTCCCGTGGAATTCCCATGGATGCGTGTCCAATCATAAGCTAAATATTCAACTTTTAATATGGTCGCTGTTGTTTTACTATGTTCACTGTTACAGTGTGTTCAGGGAGTGCAGGTGAAGAATTTAGACTGTTTATGTCTACGTCTCCATTTCCAGTGGATGAAGTAGAGAATACCCCTCAGAGGGCCCCACTTTCCCTCGCCTGCACAGAGCAGTGTTACTGTCTTGTTAATGTCAAGGGTGGAAAACAGAGCCAGAGACGGTTTAGGCTGAAACCTGATGCACTCGCACACACTCACATACACACACAGAGTACATGATCATAAATTAAGAGTGGTTGCCATGGCCTCGCACCCACTCAGCCTTTCCTCTTCTTGATCACATAGCCGACCCGTAGGTACAAAAAGCTTGTGCGAAAACATGAACAGGCACATATAACCAGCAGCTTGGACCCACTGCATAGTGTTTAATAGCTATTGGATTCCAGCTCAGGCACAAATCTCCCTCCACAACACTTGGCCTGTCACACAGAGAAGAAGTCCAAGCAACTGGACAGTTCACTTGTATCAGCCGGGGAATTAATCGGAGTGGGAAAGGCATCACCACTGGTAGGAGCTCCTCACACGTCAAACTGACACGTCAGTGATTAATGGAAGAAAATCAGTTTAGAATAACACGGCTGTGGAAACTCAATATTTAGCATGGAGTGTTACATTTATAATAATGAGCTCCATTGTGAATGTATGTGTGTCAGAGACCCACCTATGGAAGCAGCTCTCCTGGTCTCCCTGCTTCACCACTTCCCCATCCTGTTCCAACAGTTAGTCAGCAAACTGGTGCAAATCACTGCCCTCCACCTCTCCTCTGCACCTCCCACATTCCCATACCTCTGCTTGTGTCAGCCTCACCCTTTCCTCCCTCCACATACTGATTCTTTCCCATCACAAGTCCCCCCCCCGCCCCTCTTCCCTCAGTCTTCCATTGTCTCTCCCATGTGACTTTCTTTGTAATCACTCCTTTATCTTCTTCCTCCTCTCTACTGCTCCTCTGACGTTTATCTTGAAGGTTACATTGGTTTCATCCTTTTTCCAAATTCCCTCCTCCTTTGTCTCACCTCACAAAACCCTTGTTCCTTTATCCTCCGCCTGACCACTGTGTACGTCAGCAGTTCTCCCTCTGCTTGACCTTCTCTTCTGTGACAGTAATGTGCAGTTAACAGATGTTGACCAGAGGCTAGCACACCTCGGCAGGCAAGGCCGCAACAACGGTGCTTCACTTTCTTGACCTATATCAGGTCTTGTCCTGATATAGGTGCCCTTATTTCCTTCTTTGAAAACAATGCTGCCCTCATGTATTTTATTAACAAGTCGCAAATGGTAAACACACTAAGTTCTGTGGCGTAGGAAACAAGTCACCATACGACAAGGTGAATGGTAGACAGACAAATAGAGATGGAGCTGTTTGTATCCTGCATTTTAAGTCGCAGGTTTCCTGGTAAGATGCAACACGACTCTTCAGGGGCATCGTTATCCGTCATTCAGGAATATACACTGCCTTTTTGCCCAAGTCAGAGTAGTGTCAAACACTAAACTACTTGGCAAACAAACACAAAGTACTGGACCACTACTGTGGGAAACCCAGCCCTGCCAAACAATAAAAATAAATCACTTTCTCTCGAGGTAGTAAACCGTTTCAGTCCTGTGTCATGAATTTCAGTAAACTCCAGAGCCCAGGTTGAAGAGGTGTTGATACAAGATTGTCAAGCTGTGGGTGAAGTGTATTGTGTAAACTCTGTTGTTTTGACAGTGAATAAAACCAGAGCGGAGAAAGCCTCAGAAGCACCCAGTTGTAAACATCTGTATACACTGACCATTTATCAGACTAGGGGTTTTCAGTGCCCTCACTTCTTCCATGACGTCCTTCCAAACAGATGTTTACTGGCCGGTTGGAGCACGACCCAATAAAATGTTAAGACACAATGCCTGACCCTGGTGGTTCAGCAGCTGGTAGACATTTCCCCAACAAAGGGTATTCACAGACCTGACCCAGATGGAACATCAGGTATCTGAATGTCTCATGGCAAATGATCTGTGCAAAAACTTTAAATTTCTCTGCATCATCTATTGAAGCGTTAACCCGCCCTCAAATTTTTGCGGGATTTCCTTTGTGTCAGATGTAGTTATGGGATGGTTTGGATAATGTGAGTCCGTCGAGCAAAATTCATTTTAGAAATTGAAAAGCATGGAGTGAGTCATTTCACTTGCTGGGATCCTGTTTTCAATTACAGGCACAAAAGAATGTTTTTTTTTTTCTTGCTTCCAGCAGTGTCAGATTACTTTGCTCTTTGTCAGAAAATGTCCAGCAGCCTCCAAGACCACAAAAGATTTTGGAGGCTAGAAAAATGTGAAACAAAAGAAACAGGCATCAAGTGAATTTAAAAAGAAACATGGTGAAGAGGAGGAGGAAGAAAGCACGGACATAAAGACTAGAAGCAGAAAGGTAGAGGACCACTGAGGAGTGGGGATAAAAAAAAAAAATCTAAAAAAGATAAGGTCAGGAAGAGGAGGACAGAGGAAGGAGTGTTGAATGGAGGAGGGGAGGAAAGAAAAAAACTTTGTACATTTTGTGGGATTTATTCTACTTCTGGGTCATTCCTCACTATCTACACACAGGCCTCCAAACAGGGATGTAAATACAGTTAAAAAAGCAAAACATGCCCACATATGTTAGTCTTTAAAAAAAAAAGGTGCCAAAACTGCCAAGAGCTGTGAAAAACGGTACGACTGTATAGACGTGGTCAGAACCACTGAGCCATGCCTCCAATGCCCAGGGTGTTGATTTTGACTGTGTGGCGTGCATACAGGTCAGAGGTCGTGTTCCCAGTTTAGATTGGAAAGGAGCCGTGTTGGGGTTATGACAAACCAGTTGTATGACCCGTGTAAAAAAACTAACTTGAATCAGAGAGGAATCAGAAGAAAGAAAGGATTGGAAACTTGGCTCAATGGAAGTGTGTTTGGTATCTTGGAGAGTGATTCACTCATCGAATCCTAAACTTGGATCCTAAAAATGATTTCCTTTATTTAGACACTTTTAAGACTTTGTAATACTCATGGCATTTTCAGTGCATGTCTGGAGCTCCATGTCAAACACACATTAGTGGATTAATCCAGTAAATGGGCTGTTTGCCTCTTTGCTCTGGTCTAAAATGTTTTTATGGGCCCTCTTTAAAAGCATTGGCTCTTTTTGTTCTTTATTTACATTCCCGCACAGGACAAAGCTGGTTCACAGTTGAGTCCTTCAGACGACTGAGCTGCTTGAGAGGCTTATTCTGTGGTAAAATTAAAAGGAATTAAAGTTTCTGGGAGGTCTGGGCAATGAGTCTCACACGGTTCATTTCTCATAAGATGAGGAGATGCTGCAAAGACAACTGAGAAAGATTGTGCAGAAAGAATAAAGTCCATGTGGCCATTAAATTACTTTGAACTGGGGTTCCAGCACAGCCCTCCAGCACAGAATCGATTAAATACCATGGACCACTTGGGTTTGCAACAGACCCAGGGGAGGGACATGTATAAACACTTGTGCATACACAGACAAACACTTTTTTCCCACCCTTTGACAGTGAATCCCTTAATAAAAGGGGGAAATTGGAGTGGTGGCAGTGCAAACATGTCTGTTGTGTTATTAAAGTCAGAGTGTTTGTGCAGCAAGGCCCAGTTCCCAGAGTCCCCATCATTCAGCTCTCGGGAGAAATGTGCCCTTTGACCCTTGCAGAACCAACTCGCTCATCATGTCACCTGGCATTGGCTAACATGTGTGTGTGTGTGTGTGCGCACTGCATATCTTCTATTTAATAAGTATGCCTCTACAGTTTTGTGTATTTGTTAAGGCGTGTAGTATACCTTATCCCTCTGTAGCTACAAACAAGTGTTACTCAATCTCTTGCATTTTTTACTCCAATCTTGGACATGTAGACGCAAAGTGTCAAGATAGGTCCATGTCAGTGCAAGCTGCTTAAGAAGCTTGTGTTACTTTGCAGACAGATGAGAAATGTTGGTAAATTACAGTAATGATTGTAGAAGCCCACAGGTTTGTCTAGACTGCCAGAGGAATTTGTTCGGTCTCCACATTGCGGTGGTGTACAACAGAGCTGTTGTCTTTCCAAGCTCCTTTTAACATGCAGCTCACAATGAACATATTTCAAAGTCGAATGCTTATATTACGAAAGAAGAGCATTTATGGACGGTGTGATCCGTGGCTCATTTATATTTGTAGTTTAGTATCTAGTTAGGACTGCAGTTCTACCACAATACAACCGTCCTCACATAAGTGTGCAATTGACTACATTAAGCTTTTCACAACAATATCCTCACCCAAAGCAACGGCTAAACATTAACCCCTTAAAGTGTTCACACAAACACTAAATGAATCAAGAAGTGGACAATTTTCTGAGGCTCTTTGCAAAAATCACTTAGCATGCTGTTATCTGCCAGCGGCTCCCTCACAGGAGCTGCTGGTCAGTGGTGGCGAGCCAGTGCAGTTCTTTATCTTAGCGTTCAGGTCAAACTTTATCAGTGAATCGGTGTGCTGACAGCGGGTGTGGGTCCACAGGGCCAGAGGGCTCAGGAATCTGACCTCTGTCCACACGCATACCTCACCTCGGGGGCAACAGCCAGAAGCTTTCAAAGTCATAAAACAAGATTTTCTTAATTTGTCTAGAACTGTCAGTGTGACTCATGGCAGGTGTGTGTGGCTGTGAGTATAACACATCCAATATTTTTTAAATGACTCAAGATGAGGGGGAAGGCTCAATGTTCATACTTAAGTCAGTGTGTCGTTAGTTACAGGTTACAGTGCTTTAATGCTTGGTTGATTTTACCTAACTAAAGGAGCATGCTGTCTAACCAGATCAGGATGTTAATTCTTATGAGGGCAATGGTGTGTCGGTGTTGGGAAGTGGGCTGGGTTGAGGTCCCCAAGGCCACTCATAAAATGTTCACTGCATGTGTGAAGGTGTACAAGTACATGTCCATCATTCCATTAGTAATGTAACCAGGAGTCCTTACAGAGTCTTTGACATTCCCCACAATCTGTGTGTGTGTGTGAGCCTCTCACTCTGGTCCTCCCCAGGCTTCAGCATTTATGGACTGTGACTGACGCACATACAAAGCTCAACCATACGATAGTAGACAGTACTTTAAGTAGAATTCACCACTGACTAAGTTCATTTATTAGGTCTCAATATCAGTTGGATATAATTTGGCACACCATATTCCACATTTAATTCAGTTTAAATTTCAGTCCGTTATAAGGGCCTCCTCATCACCAAACGTCAGCTTTGAAATCTTCGATAGTCCTCATAGTATTCATAGACATCAGTCAAGACACATGGAAATGGAAATTTGTGAAAATGTGGAGAAAGCCTTTAATTGAAAATATGGATCTGATTCAGATAGAAAAACACCAAAATTGACTTGGTCCTTAAGTTTTGTGGTAATCTATCCAGTAGTTTTTGTGAAATCCTGCTGACTAATTAAGAAACAAATGGAGATGAAAACATATCCTCCTTGGCAGGGGTAATAAACACTGTCACTTCACACTGCAGCACGTTAGCAGCTGCATCGGCTTTGTAGTCCTTGGCATATTTTACACAAAAGGACTTTATATCCAAATTCCAATACGTAATTTGACACTGCATACATTACCATCTAAAATAAGTTCAATTCCTCACACAAAGTTGTTTTAGACTGTAGTTACCAAATCAGAGTATGCCCTGGAATTCAAATTTATGAATTTTACAAAAAAATGTAAGTTGTCATGCACATACTAACAAACTTGTAGAGCGTGTCAAGTTACAGAGCTGAAACCTTATCAATTATACTTTACGCAGCTGTAGCATGCATGAAATAGTTTGCATATCACGGTTGTGATTCTGAACTCCACAATAGAGACATAATCTTACTGCTGCGCCGACTCTCAAAATGCAGACACAAGATCCAGAAGGTAACGATGACCTTTTCAGCGTCCCGTCAAGCACTGGTGAAAGGCCACTGTCTGTTCTCGCTTGGCATTACACAGGGGCCACAACAGAGCTCCTTTCAGCAACTCCGTTTAAGAAAGTGTGTGTGTGTGTGTGTGTGTGTGTGCACATGCTTCTGAGGCAAACCAGAGGCTTGTGACACTCTGAGAAGGTGGAGGATGGTTGCTGTTTTCCATCGGTTGGAGATTGTCAGAGAGCTGTGCCATGTGCCCCCTCACACACACACAACAAAACCTGGATGACACAACCTTCCAGTTTCAGCCATAGGCTACCCAGAATCCACCACAACCACAAAATGACAGAGACTAATCAGAAAGGAGACTAAAGTGAAGCTGGACAGTGTCAACAAAACATTTCCAACGACACAAAAAAAAAGAACAGCCTTTGATTTTGGTCAAGTTTGATCCATAATGTTTTCCACTGGAAAAGAACAAGGACCACTTTCCACCAATTACGTGGATTACTTTAGTTTCCAAAGCAGACAGAACTAAAAGGTCCCTTCTGCAAAACACGCACACACGCGCACACGCATGCACGCACGCACACACAAACACACCTGGTGATGCATCAATATCAGAAACAGCAGAACACACAATGTGAACTTAAACTGAATAGGAGCTGAAACATGATGGCAGATCCCTTTGTGTATATAGATTACAAACTTGCCACCGAGCAGACACACACACACAACATTTAGGACACGGAAATCAGAGGGAATGTAAAACCTTAATGGTAATTACACACACGGAAACAATATGCAAATAACAGAGCAACTGAAAAATTCCCTCTGATACCGGAACTCAATTAATTAAACAAAACTGTTAAAAAATTTACAGGAGCAGATAAACACTTATTAACTTATGGACTCAGTCAGGTATGAGAGCCATGGAGAAGATATTTATAATGTAAAGTATGTGAAAACCACAGATGATCAAAGCTCTTCTTCCACTGGAAGAACAGACATGCAAGGGAAAAAAAAATGAGAAAAAACATTTGCTTCCTCTTGTTTTGTTTTCTTGCAAAACCCATAGGCACGCACACACACGCTCGTCCAGAATGCAAAACACTCACCGTGTGTAAAGTATGTGTCGTCCCCTGCCGAAGTTCAGCAAGTGTGTATGCACTCCCTGTGAAAGAGGCCAAACTCTGCAGTGGCTCTGGAGGCTCCCTGCTTGTCCCTCCCACCCATGTCTGTCATGTGACAGCTTGCAAGGGAACAAGACACTCCCACTTCCTTCCAAAATCCCCACCACCCCCCCTTCCTCACAAAGTAAAAACCCCAAAATGAAGAAGAGGGAAAATCGAGCACAGTATTTGTCTGTGGAAGAGTTTGAAGGGAACGTTTAAAAGAAGGCAGAGATTGTGTGTGTGTGTGTATCTGCACTGAGACTGACTTCTAGCTTCAGGCCGGCTGAATGTCCCTCTCCTAAACTCCCAGGATTATTTACAACCGTAATCTAATTACCTGGCCTGACCCCCCCATCTCCTCTCCAGGCTCTGCATTCATCACATCCCACTCATTCCTCGCACACAGACCTGAGACACATCACATCAAACCCTTTGTCAGAACGCTCAGAATAATCATTCTATTCTCATGATACTAATAAATGCGTTGTTTATGGAAAAGCTCATGGTATTATGCAACATATTCGATTTCAAAATCATGAGTATAAGGAAAGGTTTCATGTTTCCGGTATTGTCATGCACTGCAGAGTGAGCATAGGACGTGTAAGAGATTTGTTCTTTCCCAAAGTGTTACAAAGTTGGGGGTAGAGGTATTGCATAATTCCATCACAACCTGTTTTAAAATATTTCTGTCATGATGTAAAATGTATATTTACTATCACTATAAAGCCATGATCAATTACAGAGCCACCCCGGTAAGAGTCACAATACAAGTAAATAAAGTAACCAGGTTTTCCAGCATCCTTGATTTATCCACACATTGGGGAATATATATAAATCTATATAAAATGTCTTCACGGGGGGGCAGCCAAAGATAGGAATAACAGTTTACTCAACATGAACAACTAAAACAATTAAAACTTAAGTGTCTCGTCTGATGCAGATTTTTTTAGGCGTCACTTATATTTTAAGACCTGAGAGCCAAGTTCTTGGAGTATGTATATTTGTGTGATTAAAGAGGAGAGGAAACAGCTGTCTCCAGCCTCACAGGAAGTGTAATTATACACCAGTACAAGGCTGAAGAGCGACCTAACAGCCACGTGAACAGAAACGCACACAGGGCAGCACCTGCATTCCTCGAGATTAAGGGTCATATTCCTGAAAAAAGAAAACAGGCACAACAATGGATTTGTCAAATTTTATCTGCACATAGGATAAACCCTTCTCTTTTGAGCGCATGTCTCCTCTGTTTTACAAAATGCCAGATAAAGACTGTTTCGGTGCCTTTAAATTAGAGGTGTTCTGTAATCCAAGGAAGGTATCGGCCAAATTCATTGGCATGACACAAAAATACTGTATTTATGAATACAAAACACAGTAAATCGGCTGCATTTCCCTATTTTAACCACATTCACTCATCCGTACTTCGCTCCTATAAGCTGCACTTGTTCTACCAGACAAGACCTCCTGAGCCTCAGCTGCAACACACAAGCAGTGGGCCTTGTGAGTGTGATCGCACTAGGTTTGACCTAATATGGAGCTAAAAATAAACCTTTTTTGCACTTACTCTTACAAATTGGGAAATTGCACATTTTCCCTAACTAAGGGCCCCCCCCCCCTTTCAAACCTTTCAGTCCAAGCCTCCTGTTTTCATCTCCCTTCTCTCTGAAATTCAACTTTCAGTAAAAAGCAATGGTTTAAACTGAACGTACTTATGATGTTATAGACTGGTGCTAAAATGTAGATAAAACACAGGAGGCATCAGTGGATTTAAAGGCTGACAGATTGAGTTTTTCTGGTTTTTAAATCACCTCAGCTCCAGTTCTGTGAACTCAACAGCAGGTCCCCAGTGCAGTCATAATCCGGACATGACCATAGGAGAATACACTTACTGCTACTTCTCGTCTTTACAGTCCCAGAGATAAAACAAGAAAGACTGAGACAAAGAAAGGAAACTTGCCTGTTTCATTCAAGGCAAAACAATTGAGACCCAGATTTAGTCATGTGATTTTGACGATGTGTCATGAAATTGTTTCTTTCTCAGTAAAAATGAGAACAGCCTTGTGTAAATTAAATCTCTTGCCAACGCTGAGCTCTAAACACACACTTTTCCTCATGACTGCCTCTGTGGAGCCTCTCTCACTCCTAATGTTTCACTAAAAAAAACTTTGAGTTACCCTTTACTTTGAACTACCAAACGTGTAAAACGCACCACTGACAGCCAACCTACCTAACTTACAGCAAGCTTGAACTTTGTCCGTGTCAACTTTCAAACAAAAGGCATTTTCAGACGTGAAATGTCTAAGGAATAGTTCCTGGACATTTTACGGAGTTTGCTTTTCACATATGAAGAACGCAGCTGGAAGAGACTCATTTAAAACAAGAAAATGTCTGGAACTTTCAAGCAAGGAGTGGCGTCTGGATAGAGCATTCAAGAGGCAGGACATAAGGTATAAATTCCACTGCAGAAAACACAAAACTCTTTGTGTGCAGCACATTGCCACCAATGTCGGAGCTTTTCACTGAAAGCTCTGAAGTCCTGTTGTCTTAACAAGATGACATATTCTTCGATGTCTTCTAACGTGCATCTTTTTCATCTTGAGATATATTTCATACTTGAGAGCTTCTCTGTCCGTCGCTTATAAGAAACATGCACATTTAATTTTCTGGACATTTTCCTGCTTCAGAGTTCAGTGAATTTCTGAGAACAACTCATGAAAGGTGACACACAACTTTACAGATGTTGATATATTAAGATAAACCGTAAGATAAAAATGATTTCCACTCCCTCCCCTTCGAAGCTTCTTCCTGAAGCTACCGACTCCTGATTGAACCCGGCAGTGTGAGCACACCATCATTTGTTTGAGCCGACATAACTTGGCTTGTTCCTTTGTAACAGAGTTGCTGCCCTGCTGGGGACATGGCCTTTTCGGATAAAAAAGATCTTCATTTTGAGGAGACAGGGGGATGTGGTGACAGAGAGCCAATGGCAGGGGCTGATGTTTCTGGAGCCAAAATGGTGTCATATATTGGCGGGCGGAGTATAGGGCTGCCTGGCTGACCCCCGACAGTGTTCCTAACAGCTGTCCAAGGTCTTTTATAACACCGAAACAAGATGGATAGCATAGTAGCCTGAGTCACTGGGTGCATTGGATTTAATGCAACAGTGGCTAGTCTTTTTCCTCAACAGAAAACACACAGTGAAGGGAATGCTATGTATTACTATTTGCATAAAGTAACTTATAAAAAAATACCTGTGAATTTCCTAAAAAGTATCAGTGAATCTTTGGCTGCGCTGCCTGTTGAGGATATTTTGGAGTTCAACAAGAACACAAACAATCCAAACACAGCAATGAGAGCATTGTTACACAGCATCTCGTGTGGGGATGATCTAAAGCTGCATTTACAAAAGATGTGGGTGGTTACGGCAAACTAACTAAATGTTTCCTTTGTGTGTTCGGACTCCCTTTCTGTCCTGACCAACACAAAAGGCTCTATTACAGGATATCAAAAGAAACCTGTGTGTGTGTGTGTCACATGAATCCAGTTCTGCTCTGGGAAAATCTGAAATACTTGGTTGGTTTGGAGGATACATAGTAAACAGCTAAAAGAGACACTGTAGCTGCTCTGAAAACAGCTGCTGCAGTCTGTGTGTGTACAGACAGCTGATCTGTGCTTCCGCAAGTCTCTGAACTATAATGAGCTTTAAAAGGCAGCACTGACAAAGCTTTAACAAGCCTGAGGCCAAGTGACCTTCCAGGTGAGCAAGGACAACTACCTGTGTGATAGCATCTCCTGCTGGTCGCTGGGAGAGTTGCAGGCTGAAACAACTATTCCATGTTCCACTGCAGATCATTAGAGACATAGAATTCAACATGCCATTGAAATCTAGTCATCAGCTTTGAAGAACAGTATCAATATTGCCATTTATATAAAGATTTTTCCAATTGTGAAAGTATCATTTTATAGGAGTGTCTTAGAAATGTTTATGCCATTCACACTGAATCTTGACTAATTAAAAATAAGGAAAAAATTCACAAATACAATTAGGAAGTGATTGATGAAGGGGGTTTTTCAAAAATATCAAGCAGAGGCACCACACGTACATTTCCGTTCCATTCATTGAACACAAAAGATTTGATCCCCAATTAAACAGGAAGTAATGTGTTTAAGGGGGTAAAGTCAGACTCAACTTTCTCAAACCATGATTTCTGCAACTATTTAGCTTAAAAAAAAAAAAAGATACAATTCAACAAATAACTTTCAATACAAACAATCAGCGTTCGTATCATCACAAGTACATTACAGGTACAACCCAAACTGTGTTACCACGAACAGAAGTTGCTATGCTGGTTTCGCTTCCAGGAAATAACAAAAGGGGAGTTGGGACTCTCACACTAATGCAGATCATATACCTAGCGACTGCAAACGAAGGCAGGTGAGTACTCTAATTCTCTAATCACTACATTTTGATTTAGTTTTCACCGAATATTTATTCGAGGCATTTATCCCAGTCTTCTTTGTAATGGAGTTCACTATTTTTTTCTCCTTTTATTAAATTGTTTTTCTCTATTGAATTACATAATTTGTTAAGTCGGTGATGCTACACTTGGTCATTCTTTGTTGATAGCTTTTTTGTGTCACAGGAATACATTAATTTACACATTACCAAAACATTATTTCCAAATTTCAGCAAAAACAGATACACAATCCTTAATCCACTTTATATCCCTGAAACATTCACCTAATTTGTTCCATTTCCTGTGAAAAAATGTCGAACTGTGATTATTTAAAATCATACAGGTGATTTACCAAAATATATATATATAGTGATTATTGTGTGTTATTTCTCAAGTGATACACACATTATTTTATACAGTTTGATCAGAGGCATAAATATAATGTTGTTATCACCTCTCCGTCAGGACAAGTCATCCTTTTTTCTATAACTTATAACAATAGACACCCATATGAACACTGAAACCAGTTTTACTAGTAATCGTTCCTTATCAGAAATACATTCTTGATGCAGCAGTCATTTCAGTATGGACTCCACCCTTTGTTAACTACTCCTCTCCCATTGGAATACTATAGAAAGAAAACATAGGGCTCATATTATAGTCAGTTAAACTTTGTGTGTTTTCAAGTAGAATAAAGATCTTCCTAATAAAACCTAAGCCCTTTGTGCATTAATAAATACATAGATTATCTTCTTTCCACTACTTTCAGACATATGTCTCTCACCCCGTCTTTAAGTCTGTGGCTCAAATCTCGAGAAACCTTCATCTTATTGCCTTCCCACTTGGCTGGTTTTCTTGTTAAGAGCCCAGGGAACTGCAGCGTTGAATTTTACGATTTGCACAATGTGTTCAATATCAATAAACTGTTAATAAAGAGACGGTCAGTGCTCTGCAGCAGCAGCGGCTGGGACCATCAATTTAGGTCAAGGTTGTTCGTACAGAGTCGAGCTTCACCGATCTTGAAAAAAAACAGGTGAGCAGCTCTTTGTGCAACAGCAGCTGGTCTTTACTTACCACAGCTTTATTACTGCAGGTCAATTTACAGTTTCAGAATGAAATCTACAACCTGCATCACCACAGGCTAAACAAACATCACATTCCAAACAGGCAGGTTGAGAACTGCACTAGTAAAAATTATCTTTCTAGTGTAAAGACAAATTTTTGCTCCCGAGTAAAGGTTGTGGTTTCAATCTCTTTTATGAGGAGAGAATGACAAACATTCGATAAACAGAAAATAATTATCTAAATCTGAGGAAATGTGTTGTACCTCCTTGCATAACCATTATATCAATATATTCAACCTTTATTGTATTGCTATTGCCCACCATGCCAAGCCTTCCTTGATATATTTTTCTTTATCATTACAGGATGATGAGGATGTCAGGCAGAGTCATGAGTTGCTTTGCAGCTCTGTTCCTTGCACTGGCATCTGTGTCAGCTGTAGAAAGACTCAATTCAATTAATGATTTGAAGAAAATCAACTTTGGTCAATCTGTGCCCAAACACACTCTTCTACTTCTCCACTGGTTTGCCAACGTAGTTGAAATCGACAGCAACAACATCATACGGTTGACCTTTGATCCAAACAATGAAGATTTTGGATCGCATCATTATGGCAACTTTGAGGGGATGCTGGAGCCAACTCCTTATGGTTACAAGTACTACACTGTTGGCAATCTCCTTCTAGACGAACGTAAACAACTTCCAGATTATGTCACTCATCCCCGGACAGAGTATGAGGGAAGAAACTGGGACCGGATCGTGTTCAGAGTCAGGCTGCAGAACACAGGATGGCAAACTTTGCAACAGATAGATCAAGTGTACATCACACAGCATTATGGGATCCCTGGAAATACGACATATGATCCTGAACATACCTATGAGATCACGACTAACCTCCTGAGACAGATCCGAGAGTTTTCTGTGAGCGCAAACCAGTCACGGAGGATTCTCAGAAATCGCTATGGAAGTAACACTAGTGATTTACAGTTAAAAGAAATCAGAAACACATGGGGGAACCTTGCTTGTCTTGGACTGCTGTTGTTTATTGTGATCCATGAAAGGTACAACTTTGACCAACAAAGGGCCAGCCTTCAGAATGAGATAAAAGGAGGAGGAAATGAGGTTGTGACACGACTTGACATTCCTGATTACAACTTCCAAGGCCCCAGACTAAATCATGGGAATGATGACACAAGGTTTTTTCTCATTTTAGTGGTTATATGTTTATTTGTCTTGGCAGTGCTTTTTAGAGGTTAGAAAAGATGACAAGAAATGAGAAAGCTGTTTACAAACCAAACGTTTCAGCTTATTACTTTTTTTTATAAAATTATATTTATCTTCACAAAAGAAATAAAAGACGAAAAATACAATACTTTTAAGATGATTGGGAATCAAGCAGTTAAGAATGATCAGTGGACCTGGATAAGGGCTATTTCTAAAAGCTAGTATATGCTTTGTTTTGCTTTCATGTTTATTTAAATGATGCTACATTATTTTCTTAACACTGTTCAGGTAAATATTGAGATAGAGGTTGTGTTCATGGACCAAATACTGAAAAATCACAGAGAGTCTCCAGTGTGTCACTTCAGGTCAGCACTAATTGAGGCTAAAGTACCAACGTAAAAACTATCTGAGTACATGATCTTCACAAAGTGTAGACATCAGTTAAAGACAGTGGTGTAATGTTAATTCAGATTAAGACATGCATATTCAAATTTAATTTGTAAGAATCTTACTTTCCTGGGAAAATTACATAACAAAAGATTAAGGACATGTTTTACATTTATTAGACCAAGACGTTTGGTCCAAGGAGTTCTACTTACAAAAAAAAATTTCACATTTAATTATAGTACACACTCTTCTTTAAAAAGACTATTTTTGTACACAGTAACGCATTATACTGGTCTTAACGCTTCTAGCTTAATTCATATTCAATGTCATGCTCCAGCACGTCTTATCCAATAGTGGTGACTCACTGTTCTTTCATATGTGTTTCCTAGAGATGAAAAGAAAGTAAATAGATCTGATGCATATATGAGAACCACAAGTGAAAGGATCTTTGGCATGTTAAGCATTGATAATGTATTAGCATTAAACAAATAGATGTATATTTTACACATGGTTTTGTACTTTTGCTACAATGTTGTAAATGGGGTGTTGATGGAATACATGCTGCTGTTTGTTTTGTGTGTAAATAAAAGGTTTAAAAGACAACACATTTGTCCATATCCTCCTTCCACTTCCTCAATTAGTCAAAGTGTGGTAGAACCGTGGTCAACAGAAAGACATTTTTATTTCTGACACAATATGAGATCACACAGATATAGCATAAGAACCCCTTCATCAACACAAAATCTGAAATGACTTATGGAATAATAACACTTTACAGAATCATTCCTCTGATAATAAAAAGCACAAATAAAGAGCTTCTACATTTTGGGTTCAACAACCCCGACAAAACACTGACAGACTAAACAGATTCTTTTCAAAAGGATATTTGATCCAAGCTGCAGTACCTTCTGCAACCACCAGCAACAGATAAGTTATTGGTTTCACTTCTTAGGAAACAGGAAGGAGTTATAACGGCTCACACAGACAGACAACAATTCCCTATCAGCAGCACACTAACAAAGGTGGGTGCTCTTATTTTCTGATCACTATTTCCTTGATTTACCTCGGTTTTCTTTCAATATGATTGTTGAAGCAATTTTAAGTTCTGTACCTGCAGGTTTCTACACTGAAAAATTACTCAGAAGTCCAGAAGTTGTAATGCGTCCTCCTTGTGTCTTATATATGTCGAAAACAAGTAGACGGCATCAGGGCTGCCTGTACTTCCACTTTAACACTGCAGTGAACAAATGGCAATCGGAAAATGAAAAAATTTGATTCACACAGGTGTGCAGCTCTTTGTGCAACAGCAGCTGGTCTTTACTTACCACAGCTTTATTACTGCAGGTCAATTTACAGTTTCAGAATGAAATCTACAACCTGCATCACCACAGGCTAAACAAACATCACATTCCAAACAGGCAGGTTGAGAACTGCACTAGTAAAAATTATCTTTCTAGTGTAAAGACAAATTTTTGCTCCCGAGTAAAGGTTGTGGTTTCAATCTCTTTTATGAGGAGAGAATGACAAACATTCGATAAACAGAAAATAATTATCTAAATCTGAGGAAATGTGTTGTACCTCCTTGCATAACCATTATATCAATATATTCAACCTTTATTGTATTGCTATTGCCCACCATGCCAAGCCTTCCTTGATATATTTTTCTTTATCATTACAGGATGATGAGGATGTCAGGCAGAGTCATGAGTTGCTTTGCAGCTCTGTTCCTTGCACTGGCATCTGTGTCAGCTGTAGAAAGACTCAATTCAATTAATGATTTGAAGAAAATCAACTTTGGTCAATCTGTGCCCAAACACACTCTTCTACTTCTCCACTGGTTTGCCAACGTAGTTGAAATCGACAGCAACAACATCATACGGTTGACCTTTGATCCAAACAATGAAGATTTTGGATCGCATCATTATGGCAACTTTGAGGGGATGCTGGAGCCAACTCCTTATGGTTACAAGTACTACACTGTTGGCAATCTCCTTCTAGACGAACGTAAACAACTTCCAGATTATGTCACTCATCCCCGGACAGAGTATGAGGGAAGAAACTGGGACCGGATCGTGTTCAGAGTCAGGCTGCAGAACACAGGATGGCAAACTTTGCAACAGATAGATCAAGTGTACATCACACAGCATTATGGGATCCCTGGAAATACGACATATGATCCTGAACATACCTATGAGATCACGACTAACCTCCTGAGACAGATCCGAGAGTTTTCTGTGAGCGCAAACCAGTCACGGAGGATTCTCAGAAATCGCTATGGAAGTAACACTAGTGATTTACAGTTAAAAGAAATCAGAAACACATGGGGGAACCTTGCTTGTCTTGGACTGCTGTTGTTTATTGTGATCCATGAAAGGTACAACTTTGACCAACAAAGGGCCAGCCTTCAGAATGAGATAAAAGGAGGAGGAAATGAGGTTGTGACACGACTTGACATTCCTGATTACAACTTCCAAGGCCCCAGACTAAATCATGGGAATGATGACACAAGGTTTTTTCTCATTTTAGTGGTTATATGTTTATTTGTCTTGGCAGTGCTTTTTAGAGGTTAGAAAAGATGACAAGAAATGAGAAAGCTGTTTACAAACCAAACGTTTCAGCTTATTACTTTTTTTTATAAAATTATATTTATCTTCACAAAAGAAATAAAAGACGAAAAATACAATACTTTTAAGATGATTGGGAATCAAGCAGTTAAGAATGATCAGTGGACCTGGATAAGGGCTATTTCTAAAAGCTAGTATATGCTTTGTTTTGCTTTCATGTTTATTTAAATGATGCTACATTATTTTCTTAACACTGTTCAGGTAAATATTGAGATAGAGGTTGTGTTCATGGACCAAATACTGAAAAATCACAGAGAGTCTCCAGTGTGTCACTTCAGGTCAGCACTAATTGAGGCTAAAGTACCAACGTAAAAACTATCTGAGTACATGATCTTCACAAAGTGTAGACATCAGTTAAAGACAGTGGTGTAATGTTAATTCAGATTAAGACATGCATATTCAAATTTAATTTGTAAGAATCTTACTTTCCTGGGAAAATTACATAACAAAAGATTAAGGACATGTTTTACATTTATTAGACCAAGACGTTTGGTCCAAGGAGTTCTACTTACAAAAAAAAATTTCACATTTAATTATAGTACACACTCTTCTTTAAAAAGACTATTTTTGTACACAGTAACGCATTATACTGGTCTTAACGCTTCTAGCTTAATTCATATTCAATGTCATGCTCCAGCACGTCTTATCCAATAGTGGTGACTCACTGTTCTTTCATATGTGTTTCCTAGAGATGAAAAGAAAGTAAATAGATCTGATGCATATATGAGAACCACAAGTGAAAGGATCTTTGGCATGTTAAGCATTGATAATGTATTAGCATTAAACAAATAGATGTATATTTTACACATGGTTTTGTACTTTTGCTACAATGTTGTAAATGGGGTGTTGATGGAATACATGCTGCTGTTTGTTTTGTGTGTAAATAAAAGGTTTAAAAGACAACACATTTGTCCATATCCTCCTTCCACTTCCTCAATTAGTCAAAGTGTGGTAGAACCGTGGTCAACAGAAAGACATTTTTATTTCTGACACAATATGAGATCACACAGATATAGCATAAGAACCCCTTCATCAACACAAAATCTGAAATGACTTATGGAATAATAACACTTTACAGAATCATTCCTCTGATAATAAAAAGCACAAATAAAGAGCTTCTACATTTTGGGTTCAACAACCCCGACAAAACACTGACAGACTAAACAGATTCTTTTCAAAAGGATATTTGATCCAAGCTGCAGTACCTTCTGCAACCACCAGCAACAGATAAGTTATTGGTTTCACTTCTTAGGAAACAGGAAGGAGTTATAACGGCTCACACAGACAGACAACAATTCCCTATCAGCAGCACACTAACAAAGGTGGGTGCTCTTATTTTCTGATCACTATTTCCTTGATTTACCTCGGTTTTCTTTCAATATGATTGTTGAAGCAATTTTAAGTTCTGTACCTGCAGGTTTCTACACTGAAAAATTACTCAGAAGTCCAGAAGTTGTAATGCGTCCTCCTTGTGTCTTATATATGTCGAAAACAAGTAGACGGCATCAGGGCTGCCTGTACTTCCACTTTAACACTGCAGTGAACAAATGGCAATCGGAAAATGAAAAAATTTGATTCACACAGGTGTGCAGCTCTTTGTGCAACAGCAGCTGGTCTTTACTTACCGCAGCTTAATTACGGCAGGTCGATTTTACAGTTTCAGAATGAAAGCTGCAACCAGCAACACCACAGGCTAAGCAAACAACACATTCCAAACAGGCAGGTTAAGAACGGGAACAGACTCGTAAAAATAATTTAGATTTATCGATAGTTAGAAATACATGTATGGATTGATAATATGGGGCGATAAGGCAAAAAAAATTGGCTAAGGTTATCGATAATTATTAGCCTGACGTTGTCAGACTCACAATTCTAGTCAGAATGTGAGTCTGAGACCGCTCCATTGGGCTTTCATTATGGGGCGTGTTTCAACTGACCAGGAAGTAAAATTCCTCTTCGCTCAATTGGATAGACCTACAACCAATCAGAGCAACGTAGTATGTGACGTATGCTAAGCAACGCATTGTGAGTTATTTACTAACCCGGGTTCACACCGGACGCTTCAGCGCAGCGCCAAGCCTTAAATAACAGCTGGCTCCCATCCAGTCCCGTGTTAAAACTTTGTGCCGCTCACACCGGAGGCTGAAGCACCGCGAGGCAGCCTTGGCGCAGCGCGGTGCTTCAGCCTCCGGTGTGACCGGCACAAAGCCGTGCAGCGATCTACTGGATCAACGGGTGATATTATTAGTGCTGCCCGGCGGTTCAGCGTCGCTTCAGTGTCCGTTGTGAACAGCCAAGCGCCGGGGCGATAGGGATTAGTGTGTTGCTTTGGCGTCGCCTCCACGTTCTCTGTTCCTCTTTCAAAATGAATGCGCTATCGATGTCTTCTAAAACAGACTCAATGGCAGCATCTACACATCTCAGCTCGCCAGCGACAGGCATGTTTGTTGAAAACGAATTAAACCCAAGGGCACTGTGATGACGTGGTTGATTACGTTACCGTTGATCATCTGTCAATCATCGTATAAAGCCCGCCCTGACAATCTGATTGGCCCGGTCCTGGCATAATTTTTTCCCCAATGGAGTGGATCCAGACCGAACTGCCCGACCAAAAATGTTGTGGGCGGGGCTAAGTTCGTCTGGCATCCAGGCTAGATAATTATCATATTAAATGTCATGTTATTAATTTTAAATGTAAAAACTGATTTTTCCTCCCGCGTGACGGTTGTGGTTTACATCTCTTTTATGAGGAGAGAATGACAAACATTTGATTAACAGCAAATAATTATCTGAGGAAGACTAATTATGTATTATACCTCCTTACACAATGCATAACTATTATATCAATATATTCAACCTTTATTGTATTGCTATTGTTGTATTGCCCACCATGCCAAGCCTTCCTTGATATATTTTTCTTTATCATTACAGGATGATGAGGAGGTCAGGAAGAGTCATGATTTGTTTTGCAGCTCTGATCCTTGCACTGGCATCGGTGTCAGCTGTAGAAAGACTCAATTCAATTAATGATTAATTAATGCCACCCCCACAAGTCCCCTTAAGGTCAAATGCATCAAATAACAGAAAAACTCAGATATTAGTCCACTTAATATGCCAGATTATTTCCTACAAACTCCATAAATATCTGGGGAATGTGCAAAAATAGCAAGAAAATCCCTATTTTGCGTCGCACAAGAAAGTGGTTTAAAAAATCCTGGAACTGGCTCTTAAGAACAAAAAGTCTCATCCATCAACTAGTTTAGCAGTTTTGTGTAATACAGTTAACAAAAACTTACGGGCGAAAACCTAATCTCTTCACTTAGGGTAAATAAGGCTTTACAACAAACAAGTGCAGCCATGAGAAACTAATCTACGATAATCATACTAGGTAATAATAAGCCAGGCTTCATTAGAAACCCTTTAGTCCAAAAGACACTGTGTCAGATACCTGGACATGCCAGTTATCTTCAACACAAAATGTGTAATGATTTATGGAATAATTACACTTTACAGAATCATTCCACTGATAATTAAAAGCACAAATAATCAGCTTTTGCATGTTGTGTTCAACAACCCCGAAAAACACTGACAGACTAAAAATAATATTTTCAAAGGACGCCTGATCCAAGCTGCAGTCCCTTCTGCAACCACCAGCAACAGATTAGTTAGGTTTCATTTCTAAGGAAACAGGAAAGGGAGTTCGAACAGCTCACACACAGACAGACACAGACAGACACGATTCCCTAACAGCAACACACTAACAAAGGTAAGTGGTCTTATTTTCAGATCACTATTTCCTTGATTTACCTCGGTTTTCCTCTCAATATTATTGATGAAGCAATTTTAAGTTCTCTACCTGCAGGTTTCTACACTGAAAAATGACTCAGGTGAACCATATTTAAAAAGGGCAGCTGAAAGTTTGTTCTGTTGAGTGAATTTGGAGAGATTTGCAATGTGCTTAGTCAGCGTTCTTAGAATTTGTTTTGTTATCGCTATTTACAAAAAATATGATCATAGTTCCTTGTTTATATTATGTTATAAGTTTACTGAGTTGATTCCATCCACTCCTTTAGTTTCTGTAATATGGCAAATTCCCCCCAAGTGGGACTAATAAAAGGATCATCTTATCCTCTTACATATAATATTTCCAAATTAAGCAACAACGCACACACATCCAATTTGCAGCCTTTAATGTCCCCCCCCCCCCCTCCCCAGAGGAAATCAAGTTTTAAATGTGTCCCCCGTGTGTCCTTTATATGTTGAAATAAGTAGTCGGCATCAGGACTGCCTGTACTTCCACTTTAACACTGCAGTGACCATATGCAAATCAGAAAGAAACAATTTTGATTCACACAGGTGAACAGCTCTATAATATGCAACAGCAGCTGGTCTTTACTTAACATAGCTCAATTCGTGCAGGTCATTTTACAGTTTCAGAATGAAAGCTGCAACCTATGGAGGACCATACATGACTTCAGTATAAATAAATAAATGTATAAATAAATACCGAAATAAATATGTTAACAGCAGTGTCGAAATAAATGTCTTAAATATATTTGCACATTTATTTATTCCCTGATTTATTTATTTTTCGATTTCAGTGTCCTTATGCTAATGAGAAAGGCCGGCTTAATCTCAGTCTCGAGCAGGATTGGTAAGACATTTATTTAGACATTCCTGTTATTAACGTAATTATTTATTTATTTCTGTATTTATTAATAACTTAATTTATACTTAAGTCATGTATGGTCCTCCTTAGCAACCAGCATCACCACAGGCTAAGCAAACAACACATTCCAAACAGGCAGGATGAGAACGGGAACTGCTCTAGTAAAAATAATCTTTCGATGTATCCCTAGTTACAAATACATGTATGGATTGATACTGTGGGGTGATCTGGCAAAAAAAAAATTGGCCAAGGTTATCGATTATTATCATATTAAATGTCATGTTATTAATTTGAAGTGTAAAGACTGATTTTTGCTCCCGAGTGAAGGTTGTGGTTTCAAACTCTGTTATGAGGAGAGAATGACAAACATTTGATAAACAAAAAATTATCTAAATCTGAGGAAGACCAATTATGTGTTATACCTCCTTACACAATGCATAATTATACCAATATATTCAACCTTTATTGTATTGCTATTGTTGTGTTGTCAACCATACCCACTGCCCAGCCTTCATTGATATATTTTATCATTACAGGGTGATGAGGATGTCAGGAAGATTCATGAGTTGCTGTGCAGCTCTGTTCCTTGCACTGGCATCTGTGTCAGCTGTAGAAAGACTCAATTCAATTAATGATTTGAAGAAAATCTACTTTGGTCAATCTTTGCCCAAACACACTCTTCTACTTCTCCACTGGTTTGCCAACGTAGTTGAAATCAACAGCAACAACATCATACTGTTGACCTTTGATCCAAACAATGAAGATTTTGGATCGCATCATTATGGCAACTATGAGGGGATACTGCCTCAGAGTCACAGGTACTACACTGTTGGCAATCTCCTTCTAGACAGACGTAACCAACTTCCAAATTATGTCGCCCAGCCAAAGGAAGCGTATGTGGGAGGAAACCGGGACCGGATCGTGTTTAGTGTCAGACAGCAGAACATAGGATGGCAAACTTTGCAACAGATAGATCGAGTGTACATCACACAGCATTATGGGCACCATGGAAGTACGACATATGATCCTGAACATACCTATGAGATCACGAATAACCTCCTGAGAACAATCCGAGAGTTTTCTGGGGGAGCAATCCAGTCACTGAGGACTCTCAGAAATCGCTATGGAAGTAACACTAGTGACTTCCAGTTAACAGAAATCAGAAACATATGGGGGAACCTTGCTTGTCTTGGACTGCTGTTGTTTTTTGTGATCGGGGAAAGGCACTACTTTTACCAACAACAAAGTGCCCACCTTCAGAGTGGGTCAACAGGAGGAAACAATTTTCTTCTCATTTTCCTGTTGTTTTTTGTCTTTGCCATTCTTGGTTCACTCTGGCTTTTCCGTGGTATGGGAAGATAAAAAAAGAAAATTAAACATACAATACGCAATATTACTTTTAAGATGATTGAGAATCAAGCAGTTAGGACTGATCAGTGGACCTGGATAAGGGCTAATTCTAAAAGCTGGTGTATGCTTTGTTTTGCTTTCATGTTTATCTAAATGGGTGCTACATTATTTTCTTAACACTGTTCTGGTAAATATTGAGATAGAGGTTTTGTGTCTCCAGTGTGTCACTTCAGGTCAGCACTCATTTAGGCTAAAGTACCAACATAAAATCTATCTGATCAGTACATGATCTTCACAAAGTGTCGACATCAGTTAAAGACAGTGGTCTAATGTTAATTCAGATTAAGACCTGCATATAGAAATTTAATTTGTAAGAATCTTACATTCCTGGGGAAATTACATAACAAAAGATTAAGGACATGTTTTACATTTCTTAGACCAAGAAGTGTGGTCCAAGGAGTTTCTTACAAAACAAAACCCACATTTAATTACAGCACAAACTCTTCTTTAAAATAACTATTTTTGTACACATTAAAGCATTATACTGGTCTTAACGCTTCAGGCTTAATTCATATTCAATGTCATGCTCCAGCACGTCTTATCCAATAGTGGTGACTCACTGTTCTTTCATGTGTTTCCTAGAGATGAAGAGAAAGTAAATAGCTCTGATGCATAGATGAAAACGACAAGTGAAAGGATCTATGGCGTGCTAAGCATAGCTCACATTGATAATGTATTAGCATAACAAAAAACAAAAAAGAGATGTATATTTTACACATGGTTTTGTATTCTTGCTACAATATTGTAAATGGGGTGTTGATTGAATACTTGCTGCTGTTTGTTTGGTGTGTAAATAAAAGGTTTTGAAGACAACACATTTGTCCATCTCCTCCTTGCACTTCCTCAATTAGCCAACAAGTGGAGAACAGTGGTCTACAGAAAGCAGTTTGTTTCTGACACAATATGAGATCACACAGAAATAGAAGACCCCCACTGCTTATTCAGTGTGGATGAATTAATTTACTTATTCAACATATGGGTTAAACTCCAAACAAACATTAAAAACATCACATCCTCCTTTGGTTCCTTTGGTTGTGCTTAAGCCAGTTTAAAATCTAATTCAGCTGAGGTAACTGGATCAGTTTGTGTTAAGGATATTCACCATGAACCGTTTAACTTTTGTTTAAAAAGAAAGTCATGGTACAAATAAGACAGGAAATGTTTAATAGTGGCCATCAGTGAAAATTACATTGACACTTAAACTTGAGTAAAGATAAAGTATGTAGACACAGATTTAGAATGAAACTTAATAGAGAGCGTGTCCCAACCAAGGCCCACAAGTGCCCTTAAGGTATAATGCTTCAAATTACCAGAAACTCAGATATCAGTCCCCTTAATATGCCAGATTATTTCCTCCAAGATCTGTGAATTATCTGGGAAATGGACAAAAATGCCCTATATTTCTAAAAAAAGTTTTAAAAAATCCTGGAACTGGTTCCTACGAACAAAAAGTCTCATCCTTCAACCAGTTTAAACAGGTTGTGTAATACGGTTGACAATAAAAACAGACGGGCGAAAACATAATCTCCTCAGTTGAGGTAAATAAGGCTTTACAACAAACAAGTACTGCCATAAGATACTTATCTGTGATAATCATACTAGGTAATAAGCCAGAAACCTTTTAGTCCAAAGGGCATACTGTGTCAGATACCTGCACAGGACAGTCATCTTCATCAACACACAACCTGAAATTACTTATGGAATAATTACACTTTCAGAATCATTCCTCTGATAATTAAAAGCACAAATAATCAGCTTTTGCATGTTGGGTTAAACAACCCCGAAAAAACACTGACAGACTAAACAGATTATTTTCGAACTGAAATTTGATCCAAGCTGCAGTGCCTTCTGTAACCACCAGCAACATACTTGTTATTGGTTTCACTTCTAAGGAAACAGGAAAGGGAGTTTGAACAGCTCACACACGGACAGACAGACGATTCCCAAACAGCAGCACACTAACAAAGGTGAGTGTTCTTATTTTCTGATCACTATTTCCTTGATTTACGTCGGTTTTCTCCGAATATGATTGTTGAGGCAATTTTAAGTTCTCTACCTGCAGGTTTCTAAACTGAAAAAATTACTCAGAAGTTGAACCATATTTAAAGGGAAGCTGAAAGTTTGTTCTGTTGGATTGAATTTGGAGAGGTTTACAATGTGCCATGTCAGTATTCTTAGAATTTTCTTGTGTTATTTTACATTGCTTTTTAAAAAGTATACATAAATCATATTTCCTTGTTTATATTATGTAATGTTTACTCAGTCTATTCTATCGACTCCTTCGGTTTCTGTAATATGGAAAATTCCCCCCCAGGGGGACTAATAAAGGATGTCTTATACTCTTACACATAATATTTCCAAATTAGGCAACAACACACAAAAACACATCAAATTTACAGCCTTGAAACCTTTAAAGTCCCCCCCAGTGAAAGTCAAGTTTTTAAATGTGTCGCCATTGAGTCCTTTGTATGTTGAAATAAGTAAGACTGTGCTTATTTTACTATTATTATTATTATATATACTGTTGCTGCCATTATTACTATATACTGCTATAATTACTATCATATATAAATATATATTATATATACTGTACTATTTTTTATATACTGTCTAACAATAACATTACCATCATATCATCAGTACTATTACCATCACCTGCCACTGCACCTTATCTACCTATTTATCTTGTGTTTCTGTTTTTATTCTACCGCAATATTTTATATTTTATTCTAATGTATTGTATTTTATTGTATTCAAATGTACCAGCTGCTATGACGACTTAATTTCCCTTCGGGGATGAATAAAGTAATCTATCTATCTATCTATCTATCTATCTATCTATCTATCTATCTATCTTCCACTTTAACTCTGCAGTGAACAAATGCCAATCTGAAAAAGAAGAATTTGATTCAGACAGCCAGGGAGACGGAAGTAGGGAGAAAGAAACCAATCCTGTCATCTTGTGGGTGGGACTCAATAGCTGGATTAGTGAGTTATAAGTTTATTATTATTTGTACTCGACTGCAAGTCAAGTTTCCAATTCATTAAATAATGTATAATTGTAATTAATCAAGACAAAATACAAAAACATGCTATTGTTACAGTTTGCTAAGGTATATTCATTTAATAAGCATACCTCTGTAAACTAAATTAATCATCTAGCGATCGAAACAAAAAATGGATATTGGGTATCAGAATTATCATTGGGGAAAAGCATTTGGATCCATCCTTTGTTGCATATACAAGTATGGGTTGGGAACGCTCAGTATGAATGAACATCCAGCTAATATTTTCTAAATATCTTTACAGGACGATGACGATGTCAGGAAGGGTCATGAGTTGCTGTGCAGCTCTGCTCTTTGCACTGGCCTCTGTGTCAGCTGTACAGAAGCTCCAGTCAATCAATGATTTGAAGAAAATCAACTTTGGGCAATCTGTGCCCAAACACACTCTCCTGCTGCTCTACTGGTTTGCCAACGTAGTTGATATCAACAATAACCATGTCATTTGCTTGCCCTTCAACCCAAACAGTAACGATTATGGATCACATCATTATGGCAACTATGAGCAGCTGCTGGACCCACTGCCTCGGGGTTACCAGTACTTCACTGTTGGCAATCTTAATGTAAACAGTCATGAACAACTCCCAGGATACGTCGTCGCTCCCCGGGCAGAGTATGTAGGAAGAAACATGGACCGCATAATATTCAGAGTCAGGCAACAGAATACAGGAAGATCTATGCAGACAGATCAAGTGTACATCACACAGCACTATGAGCCCTCTGAACAACAGGGGACAAGGTATGACCCGGAACAGACGTACCAGGTCAGCACCAACCTTCTAAGACAGATCAGAGAGTTTTCTGATGGGGAACACCAGGACTCACTGTGGGATCTCAGAAATCGCTTTGGCAGTAGTGCTGACGATAGCCAGTTAGGGCAAATCAGAAACACGTGGGGTAACCTGGCCTGTCTTGGCCTGCTGCTGTTTATTGTAATTAAGGAAAAGCACTCCTCTAAAAAACAGAACAAAAGAGATCAGCCTCCAGCAAGAAGAAACACGCAACCTGATTTTGTTATCAACATCCCAGAATACCAACCCCAGACACTTCCCAAGAAAAATCGTATGAAGACTGATGGTTCGTGGAATTTGAGAGATGGGACTCAGCTTAAGGTGACGACCGGCAAGGATGGAGGAGCCAGGATTCTTTGGGAGAATGTTACTGAAAATCGCCCAAAGAATGGAGTGATGGTAGTGCTTTTCAAGAACCAAAGGGACCAGGAAGCAAGCAAGACTTTTAAGTGCATTGGGGACAGTTATTCAGGCAGTTGGGACACCTCAGTGCCGCTAAATGATGGTCTTCAGGCTCGACTGCATAAGGTGAGGATACAGTGGTGCTGCTTTAAAGTGGTGGGAGAGGAGATATGCAGAGGTCCTGAGTTTAAGAATCCCACAGCAGACAAAGCGGTCAATATAAACGGCTACGATGCAAACCTCCAGCTCTTTGTAAAAGATGGCAAGGCGTGTGCTCGCTTATTCGTCAAGAAGACCTTCAGAAGTTGGAAGTCGGAATTTAACAATTCATGGATCGGTTTCTATGCCTCTGCAGCTAAAGCCACAAATCAGTATGAATGGTGGCAGTGGCAATGGGCAACTAAATTCAGACATAGCACTGATGTTCAGAACTCCAGTCATTATGTATACGAGTATCACTCAGGTATGTCAATTGCCCCTGGAGTCCAAGCACGATTCATAGGCCGGCCTGAGGAAGTTAAAGCATGCACTCTAAGCTGGGGGGGTTAAAGATGACTGGTTATGCATTGAAGACAATGTTTAAGTGGATGGAAAATCAACCCTGCTGTAAAGTTGATTTTATTTGTTTATCTGCTTCTTGCACATATTGTTCATCTCTCTTCAAAATGCTGTCCTGTTGTACAATTAGTTTTTCAGGTTTACGTTCCATTTCATAGAGTCTTGCATTTGCCAATTTTGTGATTTTTTTTTAACATCGAGACATATTTGTGATGAAACAACAAATGCTCTGAATAACAGAACATCTCTAGTTTTCTTGGACTGAAAAGCCTCAGTCTGTTGTGAATAGCTTTTAAGGAGATATAACCTGTCTGAATGTTATTACATCACAAAATATTAAAACAGCAGTTTCATTAGAAGAAGTGAAGTCTCATTGGTTGTATTTCACCAAAACCACATCTGGACATTATGAGCTAGTTGTACTTAAAAACCAGATGATTTAATTATAATAGTCTTCTCTGAAATGTCTCCTTTTTGTAAATCCTTTCAATTGCTCTGGCATAGTCATAAAGATCCAGGCTTTATTCATGCAACAATGTCATGCTCCAGCATGTCTAGTTGAATAGTAGTGACTCACTGTTGCTTCATTCTGTTTTTGAAAAAGGCTCTGATGGATAAATGAAACCGAGAGACAGAAACTGTGATCTACTCTGATAATGTATTAGCTTTTAGAAACTGGAGTCTTTCCAAATACGGTATTGTATTCTTCTTGAAATGTTGAAAATTGGGGTTTTATAAATCACATTGTATGTATCAGACCCATGTCAGTGTTTTTATTGCAAGTGAAAGAAAGATGTCACATGATGCACAACACGTACACAGATGAGCGATTTATCAGAAGGATAAGTTCAACCCTTGTGACATTCTCAAGTCCTTGTTTCTAGCCAAGTCCTGAACAGACCTATCAAAAAAGGCCTTTATGTTTGTGTCGAAGAGATGAGTCCCGTTTTAATGTGGTGAAACTCAGCAAGACAGCGCAAGACCAAGCAGGTCATAAGATGAGTCATTACTAATAGCTAGGGCAGATTGAGCTTAAAGAAAATACAAATCAAAAGGTTCCTCTTTGGAGTGACAGCGTCCATAGCTAAACAGACAATGCAGTTTGTTGACATATTAAATCATCTCGTAATACAAGTCTAATGCACTGAATCAAAAAAATCGTGATCTACAGGAAAGTTGGTACTCCTGCTACAAAATAATTCCAAATATTTAGAGGTTCTCCATTTGTGGCAGGGAAATATAACAATGACCATCGCATTATAAATTTCATTACAGCAATAACACTAAGTCCAATATATACACCAATATACTGCACATGCATTGTGCAAGCAGGGTGAGGAAGTAAACATAAAATGGATCTACCTCAGATGTGCTAAATTTTTTGCTGTTTGTCATCGTCTTAAACTAATAAACCCAGTGGCTCTAACCACATATTAGACTGACTCTGTAATATGTCATCACAATGACAGCAGACGAAATATATCACGCTGTAAGGCATGGTCAGGAAACTACGATGAGCGGTGTACAGATTGAATGAACGTCTGTGTGTGTGTGTGTGTGTAAACATGAGATCACATCCTGTGGAAGCGCCATAAGACTGGACACAGCTGCTCTTCGTTACAGCCGACAAATCAACTGAAGCAGAGCATGTCATTACAGCACCTTGAGTTTTACGACACAAAAAAGAAACGACCAGCTTATCACTTATCAGCATGTTCATGCAGTCACTCTCCCCTTGGCGAGACATTCTGAACCTCATTATCCATTTGAAGACACATGTACACATCAAATATCTACGAGCACAGACAGAAAACACAGGCAGATCATATCACATCGGCCCTCAAACATACAGAGGTACACAACAAAGAGTGAAACAGAAAAACATCACTTTCTAATACAGTAGTCACCAGCCTATTAGAGCCCAAGATCACTTTTTAATTCCAAACTCAAGTCGCCATCTACCATTACATTAAGTTTCATTTAGGTAACGCTTTTATCCAAAGGGACTCACAATAAATGCATCAACGAGGGAACAAACCCAGAACAACAAGAATCAAGAAAGTACTATTTCTTCAAGAAAGCCAAACTACAAAGAGCTATAAGTAAGTGACATAGGGCAGTTGTGCAACTTTTTCTATTCAATGCACAATATTCAAATTAATATCAAACCATATTTACAATGCAAAATATGTAGCTTCTCAGTTCCTGATCATGTTCTGCAGAGGAGCTGCTACTACAGCACAATGCTTTTACATATCGCCTAGGATTCGAATATGGCCACAAGTATAATTATTGCCTCGTATGAAAGAAGTCCCTTGTAGTCAAGTAAATACCAGTACTCCACCGTATGAAACTGTATCTTCTGCTCCAGCAACTATTTCACAATAATAAAAGTTTTAAGGGAATGGATTCCATCAACAGAAGGCTTTTATTTTGAAAAGGCATACAGAAAGTGTTGCAACCATTTGTTTGTGCATAAATTTATCAGATAAACATTAAAGCTGCTCTATTAGAAAATATTTTTTAAAGAAGTTGCTTGAATCCGTTCTGTGTGTACTCGTGGAGAAAAAGGAAAGTAAGTTGTAGTTTTAGGAGCATCGTCAAAATGTGGTCTGTCGGTTAAGCTTTGCTCTGAAATGCTTGGAGGTTATAGTGGGCTTTTCTCATTTTGTTTTCACCCTGTTGACGCACTTTACAGGAAATCACACTCCTCCTCGCACACTTTATCTCCCACCATTTTGTCTCCCTCTTCCCTTCTGCTCCCTCTCTGAGCCAAATGTGGCAGAGGTTTGGACTTATCCTCTCACTTTCTCTTGCTTATTCCCCTTCTACTAACACAAGACCACATTTAAGTTATTTAGCTCAACTGCCTTCTGGTTCACCAAGGGTGGTACATGCCAAACAATTAAATCATGATCTGTTTGCAGAAGAAGTACAGTGGACAGAGAGGTAACACACAACTTACAAAGTGGAAATTGGAGGGTTTCTATTTTTATGTAGAATGTTTTATGACCTCCAGATTTGGAATGCATCACCTCCCAGCCGCCTACGCCTTGATACTACTCCACCAGAGAGAGCAGCCCATGACTACAGCTGTCTCCAGATAGCAGGGCTACACACACCCACAAACAAACACACTAACAGAGGGAAGCAAAAAGCACAAACAACCAGCAAGAAAAGTGTTTTGAAGTCACTGCACACACCCAGGCACATGACACAATCTTTTCTACAATAACAAGAACCAGTCGAAAGTGCAACCTCTATTGAAGCCTACTTGTGAATTAAATGATTGAAATGATAAGATAAAACACACCACTGACACTGGAGCATATGGACTGTAAGCTTTATAAATCCATGCAATTCAATGCAATATAAAAAACAAAAAATTCAAACATGACAGCCCGCTTGCAGAGCCTCTAGTGGCTGCAATTCATTATGCCCAACTGAAGCAAAGGAAGAAATCAACATATATTCACAAAAATCCAGCTAAAATAAAAAGGTTGTCCTCATGGAGGGGTGAAAACAAAGGTCACAGGGTTACCATAAATATTAGGTTTTATCCACTGAGGATGAAGAGTATCCACAATGCACTTCATGGAAATGTGACAGTTATTATTTGAGATTCCTTGTCATGCACTAAGTGGTTTTCTATGCAAACTGCATCTCAACAGATGACAATATTAGGAATCAGACACTTGGAAACACAAAAACCTAAATTTAGACTCAGTTTAGTCACAGATTATTTCAGTCTGTTTTAAATATAAACTATCAGGCTGGATGGACGAGTTGTGGAACGAGTGAATTACTGAGTCTTTCATCCTGGTCGTCCTGACAGATTCATCCAGTGAGACCATGACTCATTGGTGAGCACTACCTTACCACAGTTACAGAGCCGCCCTTGATATTTTTCCCCAGTAAAACCAATACTTATGGTCTCTATTTGAGTTTGGCATCATCTCTGAACCACACGTGTGATGTTAGTCAGTAGAGGAAGACTATTAAAAACCACCTCGGCTCTGTCTACACAATGATAGATTTTGCATTCATTTATAGCTCTGTATGTCACAAGTAGAGCAGTCAACTGAGAAAACACACTCGCCAGTAACAGAAGTAAACTTGCTGCGTCACTGGCATTTCTACATTAACCGATTACACTGACTAAATATAAAAATACAACCTGACAAACTGCAGCTTCTTAATCTCACACAATCTGAATTTACAGTGATTTCACCCTGTCTGAATCCAGTATATGATCTAAGTTCATGTGAGCTGAGCTTCTCATTTGTTGGCCTGCATGAGATAAATCTTCCAGCTGCTGTCCTGGGAGTAGCCCTGCGATTCTCATCATCACCCTCACTGACCTACATTCACAGACAGTCTAGACGGACAAGCTCACAAAACTCCTGCTGGAACCGTCTGTGGCTGGAGCCGTCATTACGTAGCTGCATTGTAATGTTACGTGGAACAAAAATAGCGGATATCCTGAATAAGTGCCAAGCCTAGTTTAAAAAAAAGAAAAGAAAGGGTGTTTAGATGAGACAAGACAATGGTTTGTGAACGCGTTGCAAGAGGAAGTCTAATTAAACTGAACAGAAAAGGGAAATGAGCAGCAACACGGTAAAGCAATGACCAAATGCTTTCATCAGAGTGCGGCTACTGCCAAACTGTTGCAAGTTATTAGATTGAGGAAGATAGGCCATGTTGGAGGTGGTTACAACCACATCTCCAACAACAAACAGTTAACGTGCAGTGCACCTTATTAAAAAAGAGATAGACTTTGAGTAAACAGGCAAATACTGCTCCTTGAGAAGTCCACTTCAAACATACTTTACCCTGAGAAGCTATAATTTAACATTTATTATAGAAAACATGCTGAAGCAGGTACTCACTGTCTGTTGGTCGGGACGTGGGTGTCTCTGTGATGGGCGACTGCACCCTCTCCACCCGGGGCTCTGCCAGGGAAGGCAGGGGAGCGCTAGGGGCAGGAGGCGGGTGGTTGTTGTTGTTGTTGTTCTCCAGTGTGCTGCCTGGCACTAAACCGTCCGGCTGTCTGAAGACCGGCATCTCTGGCTTCCGGGAGACTCCATCAGCAGGGCTGAGGATGGGGGACGGGGTCTCTGCTTTTCTCTGGGGGGGGTCAGGGATCCTAGACACTGGGGCAGAGGACAACTGGGCATCCATCCTCCTCGGAGGGGCGGGGGGTTCACTGGACCGTGTCATGGCGAGCTCTGCACGCCTGTTTGAGGAAGTGGAGATGGAGTTGGAGGAGCTGTCGAGAGGGGTGCTCCGACTGCCCAGGGTCACCTCAGGTCGCTTGAGGCCAAAGCGGGCGATGCCGGCGCTGGGCGAGTTGTCAATTTGCTTGGAGGACACCTCAATGGAGATTTCTGAGCGGCGGGAAGAGGATGTGTCGGGGTTGCGACCCCCTGACAACTCAATGCGCCTCATGCCGGTGTTTGGGGAACGTGGGTTGGAGGACTCGGAGGGGGAAGATCTGGAGGAGGAGGAGTAGTCAGAGTTGCGGGAGCTCAGGTCGTAGCTCCGTTGGCTGGATGTGGAGGCGGTCGATGAGCGGAGAGGGTTGGTGGTCCGACGGGTCAGGGGCGAGGGGTGCGTGGATGAATCCGCCTCCTCCACCTCAAACGACCGTTTCAGTGCTGGAAAAAAAACAAACACAGAACAGTAGGTCAAACCAGGGGCGTTACAACAGGGCAGGTCGGGGTTTGAGCTTAAACGTTGTTATTATTCATGTGTCTGCACAATATGCACTTTGTTTATAATTACAAGACGGAATCAAGCGTTTGAAAATTGGAATGATGCGGAATCATGCGTTTCTTTGTTGGTAGAGGAGGGTGATGTTCGGCTTGGTTCAACATAAGGCCTCCTAGGTCCCTCGAAAAAAAACAGAATCTTAGATGTTGGAGCTGAGAGTGAACACGGCCTATATACGAGTAAAACACAGTGAAGCAGCATGAAATCATGCAGCAGGTCTGGTGCATGATTTGTTTTTCTACAACGCTTTTTCTATTCAAAAAGCTTCACCCATTTCACACAGGCATTCAGCACAGCCGCCAGGAGCAATTTGGGGGTTTCAGCATTTTGCCCAAGGACACATCAGGGATCAAACCGCAGACCTTCTGTTCGGTGGACGACCCACTCTAAACCAACCCTATATTGTTTATATGACATTTAAAAAAGTCAATTCATGTCACCCAGTCCGGCTGGAGGAGGAGAGTTTGTGGATGATTGAGTTGATCACCACGTTGACACAGCTATTTTTTAAATATGATATACTGTGACCATATCTTTTTCCTTACTTCTTTATTTATTTCATCTTAACCTTTATTTGAACAGGAGAATTCCCATTGGATTTAAACTTACTGATATCACGGCACGTCTTTAAAAGCGTGTGTAAGGTGCTGCGGAGGGATATGTTCGAGCTGGACTGGTTTTAATGGGGTTGCTTTTGTTACCCGGAACTGGAAAAACCACTCAGAGAACAAAGCCAAACTTAAGTTCCACGGAGATTAAGGTGACATTAAACCCTGCATCTTTTTAAATTATGATAATAGCACCTAATAGTTCAACGTGACAGGACCGGTTCACACCCTGGCACCGACATGGACCGTTTATAAGTTTAACCACAGTGACGCTTCACACCCGTAAATTACTCTAATGACGGCGGTAATTATTTCCAGAGAATCCGCAGTTGAAGTTATTGCGCACGGAGCTGCGGCTCATGACGAACCGCTGTGGAACCCGCTGGTCTTACCGGATTTGACGCGCTTCACGTAGCCTGAGAGCTTCATGGCGCCTGTGTGCGTGTTTCCTGGGTCGAGTTCGGTTATCGTGTCGGGGTGAGGGCCGGTGAGGACACGCTTCTATTTTAATATAACTGCGTCACCATCTTTGTCTCCTCGCACACCTGTTCCCCCTGATGACGACAGCCACCTGACCCCCGGGCACGTGAGCGCGCACCCGGCCCGCGCGACCCCTCAGTCAATCGAGCTGGGTGATGATGACACGATATCAATAAATAATAAAAACTCTAATAATAATAATGACACAAATAATAATGATGATGATGATAGTAATAATAATAATACACGTTATTTATATAGTACTTTTGAAAAACTGAGTTTACAAAGGGCTTTGACAGCAAAGCAAGAAAGGTAGAATATAGGAGAAGTAACAATCAGCAGGACTGAGGCCGTACAACCACGGTCAGGTGGTCGGAAACAAAGTGGTGTTCAAATGAAACAAAGAAATATGTCACGTGAATACTTCAATACATACAAAGCTGTTAAAACACCACATCACATGAGAGCAAGTCTATAAAAATGGGTTTTAAGAAGTGATATAAAAGAAGTCACTGTCTAGCCTTATCACGTCAGGTAGGCTTAATTGCAAGGTAAATTACATGTGACAGAAGTCCAATACATGGCACTATAATGCTCTGTAAGCAAGTACAGTGAAGAGAATAAGATTGATTTGTAAAATAGTTTCAAAGTGTTTGTTTTTTTTGCCCATGGAGTTTAAAACGTTCATTCAGGAGCAAAATCTCTTGATAGTTTTTATACTTAGAAGAAATGAGGGTTCTCCAGTGTGGAGCTTCCTGTTTCTACCTTGAATGAGAACACACACCACATTTCACCCTTGTATACCTGCCGCCACACTGAATCTCCCACTGAACTCCCAGCACCTTTGAGCCTCACTGGTTAAAATGTTCCTGCTGTAATGTCCTCAAATGATTTGGATGTGGTTCATCATGCCCTCAGTATCCTCTGGAATACAGAACACCTGAAAAGCTAATTCCTGTGTTTAATGTGTGTGGCAATTTTGGGTCGTCTGCTATAAAGAGAGAGGAAATTAGAAGAAAGCCTTCTGACTTAGATTTAGACTTGTCAGCCATGTTCTATACATCTCCACCATAACAGATCGCTTTCTGACAATCATCTCTTTGTTTCATTCAAATTAAACAAAGTTAATCCATGTGAAAAAAACTGCCCTTGAAAGACAACGTTGTCACTGTGCTCTGCTCTTCTAGAAGTGTCAGAAATAAGCGAGGGAACGACACTCATTACTCACATTAAGGTTACGTGTGAAATCTCTCAGGGTGGACAGGGAATGAAGCACCACAGCCTGATGCTCAGCTTTAAATCTTGAGCGGTGAAACCAAAGAGGCGAAGGCACAGTCAAAGTGCCAGAGACCACTTAGAACTCTGAGATTTCAATTTAACGACCCGTTTGCGTGCGTGCCTGCTCTGCGGTGACAGAAGAGCCCGACACAGTGAGGTCCACACAGACACGCTGGAGACAGGGGCGCTGTCAGTTGTGCTTCCATCCGTCCCCGTGAGCATGTGTGTGTGTTTAAACTCAGCTGTAGGGTAAAGCTAACACAGCCTGGTCTCTGCCTCTATAAATGTCTCTGGACACATTAGTTGTGTGTGTGTGTGTGTGTGTTTATGAATGAAGCAGTGATCACACACCTTCCAACCAAGCTAAGATAATACTAACGAGCACCAATGTGAACCTCCCCTTTACCTCTCATTTGACCTGGAACTGAAACCGAATCTGCTTTGAAGATTTTATTTTGACTCCGCTCTGAATGAGACACTGTAAACTCCAGTCAGCAGACCCAACCTGCCAAATAAGGAAGACACAGCAGCCGAGCATGATGTTTTTCAGCTAACACTCTGTCAGACTTGCGATGAATCCATGTAGTGCACTGAAACATGGTTAAACTGCCAGGAAAACCCATGATGTTGCTACTCTGCTCTCCAGTGTAGCATGTAGTGTATGAGCGGCACATGGACATTCCCTGAGCCTCTCTGAGCATGACGGCAGATGAAGTGAACGGGTCAACGAGATGAAGTGCTGACTTTTGTCTTTAGCTGCAAAGGGAAACACAGAATCACGACAGGATAAGCGGGAAAGATTGTCAAACTGTTAAACTAGAATAGACCTTAGCAGAGTGTGTACCACCAAGGCCCAATGTACACACTCATCGTAATGGGTCCCCTCCACGTGCCTGAGTTTTCTTAATCAAGATCCATAAACTATTCCATGGGCAATTGGGGTAAATATCTAAAAATGCTGAGTCTTAAGTTTAAGATAAACCAATAAACCATCATAACAATTGGCGAGAGTAATTCAACTTTAAGATCATGATTGCATTACAATCTGCCATCAAAGCAAATGATTTACACTAAAGGTCACATGTGGAGCTTCTGACCTCTACTCGTAATATAGATCCGTTTTTAAATGAGCTGAACAGCATTTTTAGTTTTTTTTATTCGCCTTGTGTGCGCAGCAGGAAGCACTTGCACAACAATGTGGAAACAAGACGATACAACGATTCAACAGATTTTGTAAGCTGGTTAACATGAATGTGACAGATAAAGTTTTTAAAATGTTAGTTTTTTTATATATATATATTAACAAAAAAATATATTCAACTTTCTTCTGAGAATATACAAAATGCATTTTGGTAATTAATACTAAATGTGAGAAGACACACAACAGTTCATGCCCCCAGAAAGTTTTCAATCACCTCCCAGGTTACCTTTGGGGCATAGACTCTTCTATAAGAGGTTTGTGGAAGCATCAAGTTTGTGATGTGCATGCTTTTGTATACTTTCGGAAAAACAGTTTTTTGTTTGTCCATGAAATAACACAACACATGCAGTGTTCTGAAATGTTTGTGCTTAAGGGAAACGTATAATCCTTAAACTTTCAATGAATCCAAACCATGTTTCATCAGCTATATAATTAAGCTCTCGTTGTTACTGGAGGAGTTTGCCATTCCATAGCTAAGATGATTGTGGTGAGATCGATATCAGAGCTCTTTTGAGTGTCTGTGAATGAAAACCAAAGATTCTTTCATCTTTCAAAGCACTGAACTGACAAAACACTATAGGTGGCTTTTATTGTGAATCAGTCACATTAAAATGCATTAAATATGTCACTGGGTTTAGCGCTTATACAGCTGTTGTGGCTCTCCACATTCAACTCCTCAGGAGGTAAACAACAAATGTTGGCTGCACTGTAAACTGATTACAAGTTTCTCGACGAGTGCTCGCTGTAACATTAAACCACTACAACAACCACGGGATGAAACAAGCAGAACAGGAATCCTATGGATTCAAACTTTCCATTCCTAATTGAAAGGAAAAGCGGTTCCTGCTTGATGTTTCAAAGAAAATCTCTCATCACAGCCCAGTTGTTTTGTAGCCACATCAATGAGCCTGCTGATAACTCTGGGATATTGCCTGGGGTTGGCATCGGGGAAGGTTTCGCTCCACGTGTCCAACGAGGGAGAGACACAGCGAGGAGTAACTTTAAAGCCCAACAAAGAGCCGCTGTGTTCGCTCTACCTCAGAATGACCCTTCGGTGCTTCCCAGCAGCACGAAAGCTATTGGCGTCATTAGGAGGAAACCTGTCCGACCTGGTGAGCATAGAGCCTGATAGTGCTGATAAGGAGGCAGACGCCTGAGCTATCATCAGCTTCTGTCAGAGGACGCTTCCTCCCTGTGGCTCTGTCAGCGAGGCTCCTCGTGGTGTTTTGTCACAAGACTGAGACTAAATGGTTAAAATCAAAATAGCACATTGACTCAAATACTTCTGTCCTATGGCAATGAAAGGTTTTCGGTGCAATTCAAAGCCACAGCTAGGTGGCAGTTGTTTTTAAAAGCAGCTCCTACTGTGATTGTCACTATTAAGGAGTTTCATCCCACAAAATTAATATTGTAAGAATCGGTCTGCCGAACGTTTAAAGAGCAGGAAGTTCGGCATCAACCTGCAATGACAAATTCTGTATGTGATTCAGGGTGAAAAGTTCCACGTGGTCTTTTGATAAATGCGAGTGATTAAAAAGCACTTGTGGAAAAAGAACACAAACCAATCGGAGCGCTGCACTGCAGGGATCAGGAAGGTGCTCTAAGTTTTTTTCCTTTCCAATCCCTGTGATTAAATGTAAGTGGATCTCATTTCCGACTTTAAACTTTTTACAACAGTGATTGGTTGGTGAGTGTCGGTCATGCAGGCCAGGCCCCACTCAGCTCTGTAAAAAAAAAAAAAGAAGAGGGCGGGCTGTGCTCGGTTCCACTCCTCCACTGCCTAACCCCAGCATTTTCACCCACCACAGAAATCTGCTTCTGTGGAATTTCCTCTCACTGGTCCAGCAATTGCCCTTCACATGCGGGGGGGGGGGGGGTTGAAGGAGGGAAATCAGCTGGGACAGAGGAGACCACTCACACTCACAACTCGTTGGTTGGTACTCTTGTTTCAACAGGAATACAAGCTTCACCTCACCATGCATACTGTCTGCAGTCTGTCATTACACACAGAGGGTTGTTTGCAAGAGGAAGGAGAACAGATCTCTTTCAAGGAGCAGGACAAAATGAAGCTGTAGGAAACTGTGTGGGTGTGTGTGTGTGTGTGTATGTGTTTGTGTGTGTTCTGCTCAGCGGAAGACCCAGTGCATTCGGTCAATGATCTGTGTGTTTGCGAGGCTGAGGTCACAGCTGAGGTCATCGGCCTCGGGAAACAGAATCCTGTCTTCTGTCTCTCTCAGCTTCTCACCGGCGTCATCGGAGCAAAGCATGACACAGTGAATCACAGTGAATCAGTGTCCGGCAGTGGTGACATGGCAAATACACTCACTGCTCCATGGAAAACTCTTCCTCTTCTCCCCTCCACTCACAGTCATGTACAGATTACTGCGGCATGCTGCACAAATTAGTGTCACATTCAATAACGAAATGATGCATCATTCCCACTGTGCTTTTATTTCAGAGCTCTAATCATTTCACAAGCTCAAGATGTGACTCTATTTGTTAATAACTTTCTATGTGTGAGCCATGTGGATTTTCAGGGTGTTTATCATGACACTGATAGTATGACAGATCCAAGGTCAAGTGTAACAATGTCAATTATACAGCTTCCTGTGCAACAGAGTCCAATATGCTTCTGTGATAACAACAAGTAATCTAAGTAAATTTGTGTTACCTTACATGTTAAGGCTTTCTTTGTCAATGTGGAATGTTTGATCACGTTTCTGTACTCCTTCCTCCAGTTGTAGGGGACCCACTCCTTATAAGGGTGTCTCCCGCTCCCCCATCTATTGTTGTACTGCATGGGACAACTACATAGCATTTTTGTCATTGAAATATCCACACGTCAGCCTCTCTCTTATTACTGTTTTCTCGCTGGTTTAAAGTTATAGTGTAATTTGCTGGCTCATTTGTGTGGTTTAACTTGACTGGAGCTCATTTTATCAGAATAAACAGAGACCTCCTCCGAAGACATTCACAGTCCGGCCCTTACCATCAAATAAATCACAACGCAGCCACTCAGCCGTAGAAAACAAGTCTTCTTCTGAGGTACAAAATAAACAAGTTTGAACTCCTCTTCAACACTATTGGTCTGTTCTTTCACATATGATGTCGAAAGACCAATTTAACCTGATTTAAATATTTGTCCAACTAGAATTAAAGCTCGGGTCGTTAAGCCTGGAAAAGCTTTGCGAGAGCAGGCTACACACGCAACCCATACACATTAAGATCAAGAGTGCTTCAGAAACAACTTACCAACTCCACCTTTAAACCCAGATTCCACATTTTGTGATTGGCCGCCCCTGTGGTAAAAATGGGATTCCTGGTAAATGCTGAGACATAGTGTGACAGTATAGCTCCAGGAGAGAAGACTCACTCAGCTCGGTGCCGTGACTCACTATCATCCACTACAAAACAATGTCCATCTAAAGTTTGCTAACATAAGCCACCGGTCATACCAGACCAAGTAAGGCTGCAGCAGAGAAACCCCAGAGTGTGCTGTGTTGGTTCTTTCTAGACGTGTGTTCCTTTGTAAGAGGAAGAATTATTTATGCTTCATTTCAGAAAATTATAAGCGTTTTCATATTAACTGTCAGGATCAAATAAAAGGGTAAACCTGAAGTAGGCCACAAACATTTACTCGGTTGTGATAAGGCACATTGAAAAAACCCAGTGACGTACAAGGCGTTGTTCCTCTTTTCGTTGAAACAATGCTTCTTTTTGAAGAAAAATTGGATCTGGAAGGATTCATTCTCTTTAAATATCAAGAGAGGAATTCGTATTTGAAGTCAAACAATACGCTCACTGAAAAACCATCTCAGCTACAGTAACATGAGTACGTGTAATTATTGACTTTCCAACCCTAAAAGCCTGTCTCCTGCTGCCCGGGCTCCCACAGCACTGCTGCATCAGTGCCACGCAGGGCCATAGATCACAGGGGGGCTGTCACAAAGGTATTACCACACACACTCAGCCCAACACACACCCCCGACCCTCACAACAGTAGCCCATTATGCTGGTGTTACACATGAGCGAGGGACGGGCAGAGCGCACTTCCTTCGCCCCCTTTTTTGTTGCCTCTCTTCTCTGAATGCCACTTATCTTTCTGCTCCGTTTCATTGCACAAGCGGGCGGTTTTTAAAAGTGCAAGACGAGAGGAGAGAGGGAGGCAGAGAGGGGATTCACCACACGCACGCATACCACAGACAAACTGGTGTTGACGGAGGAGCAGCTCCGGACAAGTGTGGATGCGTTCCTAATGGCTATGTGTTTGTGAGAAGGCAGGAGACGGCGAGTCAGATGGACAGACAGGTTTGCGGGGAGAGGTGTCAGCCTGTCAACCTCCCCACCTCGCCCCGCCCACCCTCCTCCTCAACCACCAGCAGGGAGGCCGAGGGAGGAGAGGTCGAGGATGGACGAGCTGCTGAGAGAGGAAAGGGGGAAGCACGGCCAGAGGACGAGGACTTGGGAGGAGGAGGAGGAGTGGGAGGAGAGGGATGACAGGGGGAATCTGTGGGCCAGGGGCAGAGAGATGAATAGGAAGAGGAGAAGAGGGAACGGGGGGGAGGTGGGAGGTGGGCCAGGTGTTCCCCTCACAGCTGTATTGCCGTCTCCTGAGCACACAGCACACAAACAAACTACGTGATGCAGGCTGCCGAAGAGGAGAGGACGAATCAGTTGCACATTTTCCTATGAAAGCACTTTTCCCTCTTTGGCACATGCAGCCAAAACTTCAACTCAAACTACATGCATGACAACACTAACAGACACACACGCCCATGCGTCGCCAACAAAAGTTAAAGAGCCATGAAAAGCAGCACTTGGAGCTCGACTTCCCTTTCAAAACACCCCAGCTCACCACAGACGTCCACGAAAACCTTCTCCCTCTCCGTTTTCCTTTTTTCCAGATCAACTCGGCTCCAATAAAACATGTGGAAACCATCTATAGTGTCCTCACGGCGGGGTTAAAGAGTGCCTCACACCACGGAGCGAGGAGAAGAAGAGGAAAAGCAGCGCGAGAAACTGACCTTCAAAGTCTGATATGATCCCATCCAAGTGAGCGTTGACAGTGGAATCAGACATTTTGGGGAGAAGGTGTGTGTGTGAGTGTGTGTGTGTGTGTAATGCAAGAGAAGAGGGAGCAGGGTTCCCTTTCCCCAGCAAGGAAAAGTCTTCCTCAGGCGCAGTCCCGCTTTTTAAACAAATCCCAAATTAGGAGAGGGGAGGGTAGTAAAAAAGGACTGAGCAGCTCACTGATCCAAACCCTCTCCCTTTCTCTCCTGTGTCTGAAACGCTGAAACTTATTTTTCTCTTCTCCTCCTTCTCAACTTCCAGAGCTTGGAATGAGCCAGCGATGACAACCCCCCACCCGCACCCTCCTCTTTACTCCCTCTCTCCCTTCAGCTCACTGTCCCCCAACCCTCCCCCACTCCGCCCTTCCCTCCCTCCCTCCCTCCTCTTCTGTAGCCGTCCACTCAGACTGGCTCCTTTCTATGAAATCTCTCTTTTTTTTCTGCCATGGGTCAGTCAACTTATACGCATGCTAACATTTGAACACACTTCCTGTAAGCTCAGTCACATGACTCACACACACACTCATACACACACCAAAGAAACAGAAACAAATGAAACACAGATCGCTTATTACTAAGATGTTTCAGGCCTTACTTTGTTGAACAAGTTGACATCAGCATCCTATGAGCACATAGATCAATGCACAGACTTGAAGACAAGGCACGTGGCCATTCAGTCTTATATTAAAGTGGATGGAGGGAACAGTTACAGCAAAGAGCAAAATAAATCCGGAGGGGAAACAGAATCATTCTATGGACTAATATGGTCAGGACAAGCTCATGCAGGCGTTTAGTAGAGGGTCTGACATGCTCAGTCGCTCTGGAGGCAGACATCAATAAATAAGTAGCCTAATGACTTAATGACCATGTGTATGAGCCCCTGTGTGTGGGGGCGGAGGAACATGGCGATGGTCAGTGTGTGTGGTGTGTTTGTGTGGGTGTTTGGGTGTGTGAGTGTGTGTGTGCGTGAGAGAAAAAAGTAAGAAGGTTGTGGCAGCTGGGAAATAAATATCTGTGGGTTTGTGAGGTGTTGCTTCTTGAGTCTTCTGACCAAAACACTCATGTGTGTGACCCAATCTGTGTGAGAGCTGGAATTACCCAATGAGAAGTTACCTTGAGGCGACTAAGCCATAATCAGCCACAGGCCAAAGGCAACAGGAAGGGGGAAAAAAAGCCTGCTGCTATTGGCCGCTGCAGCAAAATGACCCATTCATCAGCAGCTCACAAGGCTCGTCACAGTGAAGATAAGTGAGAAAACAACACATGGAATTAAAGTTAGTTTGGATGAATGATCCAAACCAGAGAGATGTGATGAATTATTTGGCCTTAAGCTCTAATCCATTTTCTTCAATAATTTTTTTTTCTTGAATAGCTGTTGTCCAATGTGTCATTTGTCTTGCGTGTCTTGAGAGCTCACCGCCAATTTGATGCTTACATTGGAATCAGATTGTGTGTTTTCCGTTCATTTAGGTGAGCTCAGCGATCATAAACACAGATGTGCTGCAGAGTGCAAACACACACTCTTACAACACACACTTTTCAAAACTAAATACGAGGTTTTACTGTACCAGACCCTGGTCCAAAATATGTAACCCACGATATGTGTGAGCACGCCCTTTAATCATCGATAAATATTCTGTGTTTACATGAAAACTGGACCTGTGCCTGGAAATGGTAAACACCGGGGCAGGTGGCTGGGAGCCATAATGAAGTTCATGTAACTTGTATAACTTGTTTGTGTCTTGTTTATCTGAGCGGCAAGATTTTATTTTCGTCTTCACCTATGTGAGAACATCACGATGCAGGGCGACTGCGTAGTTCAGTGTTCATGACGACAGCAGATTGTCTACCCCTCCCTTAAAGGAACAACCTGCATCTAACCCACCATATCTGACACTGTGCCCCTTCCTCCAGCAGAGGTCAGCATTGCACATATAGATAAAACCTGTCACTGCGGGCACCAGTGGGCTACAGTAACGTGATCTGGAAACAGATAGAGATGGAGACACGGGGAGAATCCTGCCCCAGACACACCCTGATCCCACACAGCGCGTCCTGCCCAACACATGTGTGTCGGATTCCTCCGCTCCCTGGCACAGAGTCATTTTCAAACCAACACGCACGCACACACACACACAAAGACACACACACGCACACAAACACAAATGTGTACTTCTATCCTAGTCAGGACACTCATAGGCACAATGTATTCCCTGTATCCCCATACCCTAACCTTAACCATCCAAACTAAATGTCTCAACCTAACCTTAACCTAAACCTAGTTCTAACCCTAACACCAAGTCCTACAGCCCTTTGAAGGAGTGAGGACCGGTCAAAATGTCCTCACTTTCCAAAAATGTCCTCCCTCTGTTGGACCTATGCTTAAAATGGTCCTCACAAAGGTACAAGTACAGACACACACACACACACACACACAGACAACAAGTATGTGTGGGGCAGATGCCTACACTGTGGCAAGCAACACATGCATTCAGGGCAGCACCCAACAATTTGAACCGAACGTCACACCCCCAGATACACACGAACACACACACACGACACAAACAGAGAGAGAGAGAGAGAGAGAGAGGGAGAAAGAAGCTCACTTCCTTCCACTGCATATCCTCGCAAGCCCCAGCAAGCCCAGACAGTGCTAATCCAATCTACTGTAACAACTATCACACTGGGGAAAGACTGCATGGGATATTTGTCTTTGCCCCGCTCTGCGAAGAATTTCATTCATATCATAGTAATCAAGCACTGCACTCACATTCAGGACATTAGGATATGATATGTAAAGGTTGAAAGAGTGTTCCATATATCAGTATCTAAACTTTAAGCTTCTCGTTGTGTTTATTCCACTTCAGCAACTCTTCTTTTGAGTAAACTTTATTGCTGTGGCATTGTTATCTGCGATCTGGCCGAACAGTGGAGGAGGAATTCACTGATAATAAATCGAACTCTTCCTCGTTGTCATGGCGGATGATGACGTGTCAGATAAAGGAGTTATGTAGTAGAATGAACGGTAAACATTGAAGTTCATGAACTTTGTTACAGTACCTTTTTAATGAATCTGTATTTAAATTACACTTTTACTCCATATATACCAGCAGATATCCACTACTCCTTTACAAAGTATTTGCATCACATGCTTGATTTATTTGAGTCCATTTTTTGTTGATATATTTGTACCGGCACTTAGAGGTTCAGCGTTTAGAGGCTAGTGACATCTAGTGGTGAAATTGCATGTTGCAGCTGAATACCCCTCACCTCACCCTCCCCTTCCAAGCATGAAGGAGAACCTGTGGTAGCTTTCAGTTGTCATAAAACACAAAAGGTGTTTAGTTTGTCCAGTTTGGGCTACTGTAAAAAAACATGGCGGCCTCCGTAGAGAGGACCTGCTTCCGTATTTAAATATAAAGGGCCCATTCTATGATAAACAAAACAACAATTTGTACAATTTAGATGAATCACACTAGTGAAAACATAATTGGGATTATTTCATAGTTCATTTCTGCCAATAGATCCTTTCACCAAAATCGTACACACTGGACCTTTAAGTGAGTTGTTTAAGTTGTTCCAACCCCACTGTTTATCATCATTGAATTGGTTATGAGGATATTTTAACATCATTCTAAATATTAGCTGACAAAATCGCCAATAACTGTTCTTGTGTCCAATCCGGTAAATACATCTGCTGGTGCCCCACATATTGTAGTGTATTGGAATAGGCAGCTGCTGGTGTTAGGTTGCACTGCAGTGTGTGTGATGAGAGACAGAGACAGCCGCCTACTGCTTAAAGAAACCCAGACCACCACCACCACCACTCAAATGTGGGTCCTGCGCTGCTGAGACCTAAAACATGAGAGGAGCAGTGTGCTACTTATATAAATGGATGCAAGGCCAGCGTAGCAGTTGCTGGGGCAGTGCCAGGGCAACAAGGGCCAGGGCGGCACATGTCAGCAGTCGATCACCACGTGCACAAATATGCGCACACACACACAAACACACACACACACACACACACCCACACACACAGTCATCCACATACGAAGGCGCCAGTTGGCCCCCTCGCATTTAGTCTGGCCAGTAAGCCAGTGGAAGGATATCCTGAGATGTCTGGAATATGAGATGCAACTCCAGGAAAGGTCTCACCGGGCTATGAGATGCACAGATCCACCTGAACTCTGTTATTCACGGTTACAGCACGTGATAATGAAAACACCGCCATTAAGTAATGATGCTATAGTGAGGTAATCATTGTTGATTTTCCATTTAAAGCTGATAGCTTGGAATGTCCCTGAAGATTTAATTCAGTTTTTAACACCAGATACGATGGGACCAAAAAAAAGAAAAGAATTAATAAAACCTATTGAGTCAATATAATCTAAGCACCAGTTTATAAAAATAGAATTTTCAGGAGGTGATTTAAAAAGAATTGTAAAGAAGTTCAGTGTCTTAGTGACATTTCACTGAACAGAATGTGGCAGATTTGTCTCATGAATGGTGACCAGTGTTTCATTTCATTGTTATTTAATGATGATCGGTCCCAGCAGCAGAGGAATCTCCAGCTTCCTGCTGGATTCATCCTTAAACAACAAAAGCTTTGTTGGCCGTGATGCAACTCACCCACGAGTCAGGCTCTATCAAAGAAGACATCTGGAAGAGGTCAAAATCCCTGTGCGTTCTGCTCTGGCAAGTACGTGCAACGCTTACGTCGATCGCGTGCGTTCATCTGTTCACGTGTATATATTTTGGATATGACTGGTTGGATACCGCACCTCTGTTTACATGGCAACCTCCATATAAGCTGCTTTACCTGACTCAGGAGACGGACAAGACAAGAGAAAGTGTGGAAAGACAAGGGGACGTGTGACAGCTCTCTGCAGGAAAGAGGAGAGAGTGAAAGAGAGAAAGAGAGAAAGTGACACTGAGCCCCTCGTGGAAACACTGAAACTCTCTCTGTACTGTGCGGAGGAGAAGAAGACAGAGAGTTCAGCATTAGCATGACTAATGGAGTCAGCAGCACTGGTAAGGTGAACAGCACCTGCAAAGAGTCTGACTTTCACTACGGCACAGTGCTTTACTTTTAACTTAATGGGGGAATGAATGAAGTCTCTGACAGTCCAATATGTAATGAGATGTTTGACAAAAGAGAAGTGAACACTTGCACATGGAAGTGACAAGAGTTCACGTGTATAACACAACCCTAATGTAAGAGTGAATGTGAAAGGTGTGTTAGAAAAGGTCAGACAGTTTCACAATATGAAACACACACACACACACGCACACAAAATCCCCCTCATGTGGCCCCAGAGCGCACATGGTGAGGTAGCTTCCTCTAAAGTATATGCACAGCTGTAGTGACAGCAGCTGCCCTCCACCACCAAACAGCGGCACTCAGCCAGGCTCTGCTAACTTTAATCAAATACAGCACCTGTTGGAAATATGGCTCCACTGAAGTGCATGCGCACACACACACACACACAGACACACACACACTGGAATACCCCCTCAATTGCTTTTGCTTAGTTCTTTGCAGCGAGCGAGGTCTGTATTTGTGAGCAAGTATATCGACCATCTGCACAACGTGTGTGTGTGATTTCCCTGATGCATGCGGTTGTATGGCTGAGTCAATAGAGAGAGCAGCTGCCCTTCATCAGGGATGATTCTCATAATGCCTCTCTCTCTCTCTCTCTCTCTCTCTCTCTCTCTCTCCCTCCCGCCTCCGCTCCCTCTCTCCGCTGGGTCATAATCACGTGTAGTGCGTAGAAAAGCCAGCATTGTGATCAGGTCAATATTAATGTCAAGTAGGATGTGACGAGGTCAATAACACGAGAAACAGCAGAATAACACTTGACTGAGGTTTCTCCACTGTGAGAAAGGGGATTTACTCGACTCAGCAGCCCCACCTGCTGGGGGAAGTATATGTTACACATCAAACTTTTTTGCACTGAAACTCATCACGACTTCCACTGAATTTATTAGAAGGTTGGTTTGAGGCAGTTTGTTGAGGCCACGCTAAAAGTCATGAGCTTGACATTTCAACAGGGGCTGACTGTGGCCGTGCCTCACAGACCTTCATCAGCTGACCTCACTATGACTGGACTGAATGGGACCACGTCAGCCCCTTTAGTCACAGTCTCTGTGTGGACGAGGGACATAATTATTTCCATTGTCAGCATCGTCTCTGTTGATTCATGTGGGAAGGACGAGGAGAGTCTCGCAAATCAGCTTCAACAAGAGGAACATCAGCGAGAAGTGGAGTGAATCGATTTGGACAACGAAGACGGGAGGTGCTCACCATACACGTCCAGATGACACGGAAATATAACAACATGTGAGGCAGTAGAAGCCAATAAATGCAACTGAGTAATGAGGACGATTCCTTAGCTCGGCCTTGAGGGAAAACACTCAAGCTTCACTATAGTAGGTGAACCTTGAAGTAAGTGCTTAGTTCTAAACCTATTGAATAAGACCAAGTGTGGGAGATCAGGTGGACACCTGCTGGCTCTCCTGCTCTGACCCGGCCCTTTGCAATGTGTGTTCCCTCACTTCCCACACAGTTCATTGGATATTTTTTATCTTATTTTTATCAATTTATTTATTTATTATTGTCCTTTCAATCAAAAATAATACATCAAAGGAGCAGAGTAGGTTCCCGTTAGTCATGTTAGGGTGATACTTGTGTTAGGAGATGAGTTGCTCCTGGATGAACTGAGTTGTTAAGAGATTCATGACGATGGAGAAGGATGACCCTGCTGACAGTCCGGCCTGTGATTGGCTGGTGTGCACGGATGCTACGGCAGACGGTGACTCCTGGACGACCTCCCCGGCCGAGAAGGACCATACACACACACAGATTAACGTTCAACACACACTACACAACACACTGCAACGCGCTAAGTACCCCTGTGAACATTCGCACAAAACTGAAACATACAGAAAGTATGTCCTGCTGAAGCGGTTACTGCTCCCTGGAGGAAGCACCTGGAGACAAGGGGCCACAATATGAGCGCACGAGAGAGAGTGGGTGAGACACACACACACACACTAAGTGTTCACATCCAGATTCCACGCAACATGTAAAACCACATATACAGGTACAAACATGCACAGACACACACACATGCACATGCTGCTGCAGCCGCTTCACCATTTTCACGCCAACAAAGTTTTTTACAGGTCACACTAACACCCATAAAAATACCATTAAGAAGCAGACTGCATCGCCTCACTGATGACTTTAGCATGATGTGCAACACACACACACACACATACAAACACAAAATCTTATCAGTTCAACATGCATGCGGTTTACTGCACCCGACACGGAAAATAGCACCAGAAGGAGAAATTGTAAAAATGGAAAAAAGTTATGTTATATTGAAAAGTTTGCTCAGCTTTGTCACAGGGGACTGAGGCAGGGCTCGGTTGGTCCTGTTGGCTAAAGGAGGGAGTGACTGATGGCCGGAGAGGGATCAGAGCCACAAGGGACAAGAGTAGTACTGTTCAAACAGAGCTCTTTCCTGTTTCCACACCAGAGAAGAATGGGAGAATGCAGACTGAGAAAAGGGGCAAGAGAGAAATGTCTCAGAAATAAGATCTGTTTCTCTCTCTCTCTCCAGAAAGCTTTTGTCCTCCTAAAATACACTTTAAGCTGCAGCGAACATTGAAATTCAAATTTGGGAGAGACAGGCAGACCACCACGCATCTAACAGGGAAACCCATGGGATGGAAGGAATGGGAGAAGGTGGGTACAAGCAAGAGACACAGGAAAAAGTGACCCGGGAAAACATCACTGGCAGATAAACCAAAACAAGTCGGCCAAGCTGCCCTACGAGCCCCGCACGGCTCCCAGCTCCAGAACCCCAAAGAAAACATGGAGTCAGCAAACAGGACGGAATGAGAGAGTGGAAAATACCATGGAGGGGAAAACAGAGGCAGGCTCTCACAGAAACAAGTCACTCGATCACAGAGAGGAACCTACAAGCTATGCTGCTGTTCTCCATTCAGCAGAGCAGCTCGTCCTCATCTGGGAGGACAGTTGGTCTTACCTGAGAATTTGTCCCCCTCCATAACCAGAGCACTCCCTCCACAGCCACATGTAGTGTCTGCTTTGACTCTCTCACTCTCTCTCTCTCTCGCTCTCTCTCTCTCTCCCTCTCTCTCTCTCTCTCTCTCTCTCTCTCTCTCTGTCTTTTTTTGGACTTCCCTTTCTCTCGTCCCTCTCTCCCTCTCCCTCTTTTCCTCGTTTCCTCGTCTTACTCTCTCTTTCCTCTCTGGCTCTCCTCCCCTCCCTCCTGATTCCTTCAGTGTGCCTCGCTAATGAATTCAGAATTACGACATCCCCCATGTGCCGATCATATGTTGCGTTTGCCGCTTCTCTCCCTCTTTCTTTATTTCTCCCTCTTTCTTCAGACGGGACCGAGAGACTGAAGCAGCATTGTATCTTGAAAATAGAAACCATTAGCTCCACCATGTGACATGCACGGACCAAAATAGCCCGCTGTACTTGCAAAACCTTTAGCCAGCTTACTCGCCCTGGTTCGTGAGTGTGTGCGCTGCGGCCCGGATTCATTCGATACCCACCGCTACTTGTCAAACTGGTGCGAGAGACATTCCCAAAACTGTGGCCTTAGACGTCCTCAGCGTCCACAGCTCACAGACACAGCTCTGCCTTTGTACACGTGGGAAAGCACGATAGTCCTGACAATGCAGAAAACAGTGTGGGACGCAAGAAAGGAAGAAACTAACACACTGTTCCAAGAAATGTCCTCACAGGCCAGTCACCAATAACTGGAAGACAAAAAGAGAAAGAGAAAGAAAACGGCTCTTGAAGGGTTAGTGACCCCCCCCCCCCCCCCGTCCTCGCTCTAAATCATGCTTGGTCTGGAGCAGTCTCTGAGTTCAGGAAATTCAGATGACCTCCGACGCCTGGAGCATCCCTCGCGCCGCGCCGGGGTTCAGAGGTCACCTGGCGAGCTTCTGAGCCACGATAGAGATCAAACACACCCGGACATGTCGAGTCCGCTCTCGTGTTCAACCCACCGCTGCTCCACTGACCTGTCGCACGTGGACCTGTATCTGTGTAGTCATGTAAGTGTTTAGTGTCGGTTTCAAATGTGCTTGTTTTCCATTTATGTACAATGTTCACTGTAATAACCTCGGCTAAGGAGGTTATGTGTTTGTCTGCGTTAGTTTGTCTGCTAGCAGGATGTCTCAACCAATTTCCATGGAATCTTGTGGAGGGGTGGGATATGATCCATGGAAGAACCAATTAACATTTGTTGCAGATCTGGATCCAGGACCTTTCTTCAACATTGTGATATAAGGCATTGTGTAAAGTTTTCATTGATTTTTGTTCAATTTGGTGCAGGTTCAAATCAAAACCTGGATCTAGAGTATTTAAATATAGTTTCATGAGGGGACTGTTTGGCTTGGTGGATGTATCTGCTTCCTTGGTCCCATTCTACATATATCTCAATTAATGCTGTAATTAAAACCATCAGATGCACTGGGTGATGAAATCAGGGAAGTTCACACTTTGGTGGCCCCTTATGGACATAATATGTAAAACTGACTGGAGATGATGAAGTGTGTGTGTGTGTGTGTGTGTGTGTGTGTGTGTGCCTGTGTCAGTGTGTGTGCCTGTGTCAGTGTGTGTGACAGCAGGATCTGCTGACTCCAAGATAGGAATTAACCACACACAAATTAACAATAGACACAGTGTGGGTATATGTGTGTGTTTGTGTGTGCATGAATTGAGGTTACAGTAAAGCATCCTCCCAAACACCTGCCAGCCTCGTAAATCTGCCCTGTTGGCAGATGTTTTGTATGGGGCATCTCCCACACGCACACACGCACACACGCACGCACGCACGCGCACGCACACACACACACACACACAGACACAAACACACACACGACACACACACACCACACACACACAGACACAAACACACACACACACACACACCACACACACACACACACACACACAGACACACATGCCCTGTGCCGACTGAATCAATGTCAGGGAGGTCTGCTGACAAGCAGGGCCTCATCCTCAGCCCTAAGCACTTCCACCAAGACCGGTGTGTTTGTGTGTGTGTGTGTGTGTGAGTGCAGTAATACATTTCTGTACCTATGTGTGTATTCTGTCTGTTGGCATTCTTTTGTATGCATGTGAATGTTTGTCTTCACAAAGCTTTTGCTTGTATCTCATTCCAGTTTAGAAAATATTATAAAGTTTTACACACAAACACACACATACAGTAAGTAGAAATGATATAAGAGGAAATGTTATGTAGAGTCTAAATAATGACAAGTTTGTAAAAGTGTGCAGGGACAGATTGGAACGTTCGGAACAACAAAAGAGCATTTCTGCTTTTGGTTCACTCGTCTTTCTCCAGATGCTTTGGTAGATTCAGAACATGTTTCACTTGGAATCAAATGAGTTTGCCTCACTCGAAGTTTTAGTTTGAGCAAAAAGAAAAACACCCAAAACTGAGAGGGCAACTTATGAAACTATTTTGCAAAGGAGTTCCTGTACTGACTACACTTCTGCTGTCAGAATGTGTTTTCTGTCTCATGGGCTGTCAGCTCTCTGAGGGATAAATACACAGCCTGAGGCAAGTTTCACAAAGGCAATTTGCAAGGACTACATATACATAAATGGATCCAGTGTCCTGTTTCACAAGTGATTATCATCTTACAATCAGAGATACATTTGCTCATCTTCCTCGGATGCTCAAGCATTTTGGTTGAAGGTGTTGAAGTGAACACAACAGGAAATGAGCTCATATTGACAGTCACAGCTTTTAAATACTTAGAGAAATGAGCCCTGGCACGACACAAAGACACACTCATTGTGTGTTTGTGCCCTCAACTATGCAAAGACTGTTGTGTGTGCGTGTATGTGTTTCAGTGCGCATCCTCTCTCCCTGCCCTGTTTATGCTGATGCTGCAGACAGCGTTGGCTCTACTCACTGCAAGATGCTTCAGTGGTGAACCTCAGCCACAGCTTCAGCCTGTTGCCAACACACAAACACAAACACACACGCACGCACGCACACTTGCAAATGCAAATTCAGATGTGTATTTGCAAAACACAGAGCTAAAGATGTTTCCAGCAACTTGTTTTTTTATGTATATTGTGAAATTACAAAGGGATCAGGAAAATGTGAAGATAAAACATTTTCCAAATATTGCAAAAATATGTTGTTAAGCTGATGAATAAAGAGTTTCATTTGTCACAACAAATTTCTGTTTTCGTTTCGCTCCTCAACTTTAAGAAATGCAAATAAATAAATATATATAAAATATAATCTAACTTTTCTTTCTTTTATGTTTCGATGTCTCGAGAAATTCAACTCTGCACTCTTTGACATAGACAACATCAGGTTTTGCACTAAGGCACAGATGTGTTCATTGTGGGACGGTCTCTGAAACTCGTTATCACTGCATCGCTTATCTGCTGTTTACCTGCCATCACTTGTTATATGGACAGGAAACAGTGCCAGCTCTGCCTTCAGAGATACCTCTTCTCTCCGCTGAAGGTCAATCTCTCTGGATTACATAACGCTTAACAGGGTTGGAGAGCGATTGCATGGAGGCTGGACAAGGCCGTGTATGTATCCCCCCCGAATTTAAAAGTCTGATGATGTGCTGTTTGTGTGGAGGGAGGGGGGAATGAGTGGATAGATGAAAATAGCAGTGGACTCACTGGGACTGGTGATGCCAGATCCCTCTCGGTCTGTTCTTCTCGCTCGAGCGCTGGCGGATCTCACTGTAAAAGGAGACAGAGGAACAAATGAGTAAAAATCTCCTCTAACGTCAAGAGAACCTGATATCAACAGATGAAGCACCACCCATTCAACGGTCTTAAAGCGTTCAGTATGTAGAATTTAGTGCCATCTAGTGGTGACGTTGCATATTGCAACCGAACACCCCTCACCTCACCCTCCCCTTCCAATCATGAAAGAGAACCTGTGGAAACCTTCAGTTGTGAGAGAAACTCAAAAGGAGTTTAGTTTGTCCAGTTTGGGCTACTGTAAAAAGACGAAGGCCTCTGTAGAGAGGAGCCGCTCTTATTGTAAATATAAAGTATTTAAACATAAAGGTGTTTAAGGGTAAAGAAAACAACAATTTGTACAATTTAGATGATTATGAAATAGTGAAAACATTATTGTATGTTAAATTTCTTACACACTGGACCTTGAACTCACACAGTAATAATAAATATAATGCAGATCAGCTTTAAGGAAGAAATATTGCATAAATCTTTAGAGTTCTGTGCCCTAGTGGCAGGCTTGGTTTTGCATTAGCCTGATAGCCAGAGTTACATGATGCACTGTTCCAAAGTAGCTAATTGAGGATAACGGATCCAAGTGCATTCAAGTTGCCCTTGAGCAACTCCTGAGGCTAATTTTCCCTCTTGTAGAAGCAGAAGCAACAGAAGCTGTGGCATCGGTCGGAAAACGGTCACTTTAGATTCTCCTCAAAGCCAAATAATCTACAGTTGTCATCTGGAAAAACAAATCAATCTTGTGAAAGATTGTTATTACTGCCGGGCCACAGAGAAAATGACTGTGACGGAAACAAGACATCTTTTAGATCCCATTTGTGGTTTGTTTCTATTTTGGCGACCGTGTGTGTGAGGTGGAAAAAGTTCAAGTCAAATGTTGTTGTAGCACACAACTCACAAAGTAGCACAGGAATAAAGCTGCAGAGCATGAGCAGCATTTTGATTAAATTTAAAAATGTTAAGTAACAACGATTTAGTCCAAGATGATATCCAAAGAGTAAGTTACAAACAACAGCAGGTAAACTATATACAACAGCACAAAACTATACAAGCACACAAACACAGCGTTATGTTGAGCTCCGTTACCTGATACTTTTTATAGTTACACAAGGTTTCTCATCCTCATTCAAGCTCATGTAATAGCTCCCAGTGCGACCAGCTGAATCCTACATGATGCCGGCTGGTTTAGGAATCAGAGGAATGCCTCTTCCTCTCTGCTGATCGTTTACCCCGTGACACCGGAATGCTACAGATCATTCCCCACTGACTGGCACTGGATAGTGTGAGTGTGTGTGTGTGTGTGTGTGTGTGTGTGTGTGAGTGTGTGTATTATTTATGTAGCAGAGAACTTTATGAGGACTTATGGGGACAAAAGGCAAGATGCCATGATGTGTAACGTTAACTTTAACATCTTTAAGGTTGGAGTAAGGTTACGTTTATGATTATGTTTAGATTTACAGAAATGTTATGGAAGGTTTTGGTTTAGGATAGGATAGGTTAAGGTTAAGGTTAAGTTTAAGTTTAAGTTTAAGGTTAAGGTTAAGTTTAAATTTAAGTTTAGGGTTAAGGTTAAGGTTTAGGTTTAGGTTAAGGTTTAGGTTTAGGTTCAGGTTCAGGTTCAGGTTCAGGTTCAGGTTCAGGTTCAGGTTAGGGTTAAGGTTAGGGTTAGGGTTAAGTTAAGGTTATGTTTAGTTTAAGTGTTAGGTTAAGGTTATGTTTAGGTTAAGGGTTAGGGTTTTGATATTAATTCCTAAGAATGAAACACATTTCAAAATAAGAGGAAAAGTATAGAAAAAACTTATTTGTGCTACTTGTTGTTGTTGTTGTTGATTTAAACACAGGCCTCAGGAGGGTTAACCCTTGGTATGTTATAATTAAGCATTCTACTGGCAATATAATAATCAAACTCGCATTTAATTTAACATATTTCATGTGCATTCAGAGTGGATTAAAACCGTTCCCCCGCTTTAGACTTCTACTTCAATGATACACAATGTATTTATGGTAAATGGTGCTGCTGTGATAAGACAGAGAAGAGTACAGCTCAGCATTTCCTGGCAGAGGTGATGGCACCAAAACAAGAATTCTACATTTCTCTGAGATCATCTGTTTTTCTTCTTATCTCCACTTCCCCCCGCCATGTGTTCTCCTCTCACATCCACACAGTGTATAGGTGCTGTTCAGACAAGATAACTTCGTCCGGTGAGTCAGTCGGCCCGTCCTGTTTTTAAGTTCTTAGAAATACTTTTCACTGCAAATCAGTGCCCTAACCCTAACCCTAACCCTAACCCATTCATCTTCTGCCAATAATGCCTCAAACACAGTGGTTTTCCACCTGTGTTGTCACTGTGTTCAGCAACAAGACAGCTGGTCTGACTGAGAGGGGGTGATGTGTTTGACGGAAGAGGATGTGAGTAAAGCTTTTGTCATCTGTTTCCAGCGGGGTGAATAGAAACAGGTTATAGACACAGTGAACACTGATCCATAGTCGATGTGTGTGTCAGTGGACACAGAAGAGGTCCTGACTCTTTAAATCCCCAGAGGCGTGTCAAGGCTGTCAAAGATGCAATAGTGAAAGAGTCAGACCCTGTTTCTGGCTTTAGGCGCAAACCATTAATCTGCCACGGGCCATGTGATAGCGTCATCACTCTATTATGTGAGTGTGTGCACAGCGACGTGTGTTCCAGAGCTTTCAGTGTATGGAAAATGACAGAGCAAATAGGAGCCAGCTCAGTGTCTGCAGGCCTCGCAGCCAAAATGCATGTCAGTGCCTATATTCTGTTCTAGCCGAAGACACACACACACACAGACACACACACATGCCCTTGCAACAAAGAGTGCTTCAATCAGACCAAGAAGTGTGTCCCAGTATACAATTTAACACTAAGGGGAGTCGTGAAGTTTAAAGTGAGGACAAACGACTGATATGAAGCAAACGTGTATCAACCAATCACAGTAAAGGAGGGACGACTGCAAAGTGAAACTGTATGTTGACACAAAAGTGTGTGTATGTGTTTGTGTGTGTGCAAAGGTCGTGGCTGTGTTTACCTGCTCAGTCTTGTCCGGGGCCACATAAGCACACTCACAAACACACACACATGATTTTGCATCAACACACAGATTAACTTTCCTAACCTAACCCTCCTTAACCTGGCCCTCAGAAATGAACTTTTGCCTCAATAGGACTGGGAAAGGTTAGTGTTTATAATGGAAAGGGTCCTAAAGAGGAAACAAAACACACATACACACACACACACAGGAACACACACACAGTCAGTGCATCAACAGGTTTCATAAAAATCTCCGACACTGTGGTCTGTGTTTTTTTCCACCTCGAGGGGATTGTTAATCTTCTGAGGACATATTTGCCTCATGACGGTGCTATGTACAGCACAGATCATTACACACACATGACACATGACTGGAGGACACCAGTGTTTATGGAAAAAAATCCTAGAGCTGGAAGTCATATGTTGAGCAGAGTGAATGAACGGCTGGCCTTGTATTTGCCTAAACAGATTGATGTCAATTGCAATGCAAAGCCAAACTCTGTATTTGTGTGTGTGTGTGTGTGTGTTTGTGTGTGTGTGTGTGTGTGTGTGTGTGACCGGTCAAGTGCACGGCTCTGCATGGACAAACATGTCACCTTATTAGTTAAAGGTCTCGACCGACTAGAGACGGTAAACAGAGGGGAGAGGCTGCAGCACTTTAACCCACTTGAGACCCAAGAGCAGTTTCATGAACGAAGGCCTGCAAACAGAGACGCATCCACGGGTTGAGTGATTTGTCAAAAGCTACACAATCGGCCATGCTTTGTCTCTATCGAGCACACAACAAGCTGAGGTTTTTGTTTGCCAAAGGAGGATACGCCGGACGTTTTTGAGCAGCAAGGCAAAGGAGGTGAGGCATCTTTGACATCCTTACCCCCCCCCCCCTCTCCTTCCCCCTTTCTTCTTCCACTTCCAATCTCTCCTTTGTGGATAGGTGCTGTTGTCATCAAAACATGAATCAGTTGAGTGGCAGGTATTGTTGAAGACTGACTACAACAGTGTGAATGAAGAGGATAACAGCTGCTGATTAACACTTGTTGGATACAAAGTCAGTTCTCACTTTTACTTTTTAACTATTGCGTTTTAAACCTTTCTATACTTGATATACTTTGTACTTACTGTATTTAATATCCACTCCTGCTCAACATAAAATTCCAGTGTACGCATTATGCATGCAATACTTGTAATCACTTAAACTTAACTTTTTACTTTTGATCTTACTGACTGTTTTGATAATTTAATTGTATGTTTTTGCTTTATTTTGTTTGATTCACTCATTTATCATCTCTAGCATTTATTGTTCTTATACTTGTGTTACTATTGTTGTTTAATGCTGTTGAAGCTTTCTATTAGTTAATTGTCCCACCACTTTTTCAACAGAAAATCATCATAACATGAAAGTCACCACCAAGGCTGAAATCGCCAAAAAGTGTATTAATAAAATGAAAATAACAACAACAAAAAGTTGATCTCAGTAAGTTTTCCTTTGTCTAATTTTTCATTGTTAATTTACCTCTTATAATATGTTCATTTTCATGTCGAAACAGATCTCTTGTACAATGCGGAAATATATGAAATTATGTATATATCAATAAATATATATTATACTCAAAAGTCAAACTCAAGATGGGAGAACGGGTCACACCGCTAACCCTCCCTCATCTGTCTCACCTGTCTGTCCCTTTGTGTTTTTATGTCCCTCATTTCACGTGCTAAGGAAACGCATTTCACAACTCTGCCTGTGAAAGAGCAGAGATCCGATGGACTGGTGAAGAGAGTGAAAGAGAGACAGAGCTCCAGAAAGACTGAATGAACAGGGAGTCATTTTTCAAGATTGTTTTTACAGACCGGATAAAGCTTCTTTTTTGTTACCTGGCAGCTTTCTAAATGAGTCAGAACCACACACACACACACACACACACACACACTCAGATGCACATGTGGTCAGACGGAGGCCCTTTCTCAAACCACCCTTACATCCTCTCCCTGCCCACACTGTTTGCTGTGTTAATAGGGAGAGGCGAGAGGAGAGAAGGGAGAGGAAGTCGGTTATTAAACCGCATCATATCCTCCTCTGGTCTACAGAGAGGTCTGGTCTCCACTTCCTCCAACTATCTAGAAATGAAGCCAAAACAATCCTGATGTGAACGCTGCCATCTTGCACATTTGGAGCAAGAGTCTGTACAGTAGTGTTCCATCTTGATGTTCTATGGTAAAAACAAAACAAGCAGCTTATACGTGTTAAAAAGTCGATGTCAGATGTTTATGAAAAGAAATGCCACCAAGAAACAGTTCCTTGTCTGCTATATTTACACCCTACACCTTTAAGAAGGTTGCTTCATCTCCATGAGTGCAACGACAAACAGAGTGACACTGTGACAAAGTGTGCGTGTATGTGTGTGTGTGGGGGGGGGGGGGGGGGCTGTTTGAGGAAGGCCCATATAGTCGAGGAAAGACATTGACCATGACCCTGAGCTGCACTCCGCCCAGATGAGTCGCCCTTGGTCTGGCGCCACAAGGTATAAACCGGCTACACCTTTTCCTACCTCTGTACTTTCAACATCTTTTCCTTACCCAGTGCAAACACATCATAGTGATAAGTGATATCATATAAAAGTGCTTCGATATCGGTCTATAAAACAATACTGGTGCAGCAGATAAGTCCGAGATCACGTGTTCATCGTCATCTTCATCAGTGCCTTCTACGTGTGCCACAGCACTTTTCCATCCGGGTACCACGTGTTAGAAACGTCATGAACACACCCTCCCGCTCGCGGTGAGTCCTGCAGGGAACCTCCTGCCGTGTTCTCACATCGGCTCATTCTGACATTACTCAGAGTGTTTACTTGAAGGCTGGCAAGAGAAACGCCAGAGGAGGTAGGAAGCCTCTCACTCCCACATTTTCATTCTCACGTACAGCCCCTCTGGATTATTTCAGGAGATTATCCAAAATTCAGTGCATGTCTAAGATTAGCTGTATGTATGATCATCTTCAGAAAGGGGGGGGTGGCGCGCTGGAGCCAATCCCAGCTGACTTTGGGGTGACAGCGTCTCACCGTTCAGACTAACAATCATTCACTCACACCTACAGTCGAGAGAACCTCCAATCAACCTAACCCCTGTGGGAGGGCACCAGAGAAGCCCCTGCAGACACGGGGGGACATGCAAACCCCAGACTGAAAGGCCCCGCCTCGAACCGGGATTCAAACCCTCTTGCTGTGAGGCGACAGTGGCTAACCACTGTAACACTCTGCCGCCCTGCATGAAAATCATCATCTAGATTGTTATAATATGATTTAAGACTCTCATCAAAATGAAACTGAAACCGAAGCAGGTCCCTTACAGCTCAGTTCACCCTCTGCAGATAATGTTTATTTAACTCCATGGTGCTTACAATATTATAACTCATGGTTGTCTTTAATACCTCTTTGCAATAAATGACAGTATCTCTCTAACTCCAGAGAGCTATCGCTGCTCCACTGGCTTCTCGGAACAGAAATGAATCACTGACACTTACAGTGATTGCTCGTTGCAATAAAAATATTTATTCATGTCACGACAGGACAAGGTTGCCACACAGAGGAGTTGCTTCCTCTTGCACGGGTCTTACACAAAACGTTCAAAACTTTCACGCTCAGTGTTAAATTTCTTCAAATCAAGTCAAGAAATGAATCAGATGATGAGGAACTCGAATGTAAAGTCCCTGATAAGCTTGGTGAGCTGTAAACAGTCAAACGTATGAGTCAATCCTCTTTATCTTTCACATCTAGATGTCAGCGCACATGTTCCACCACACATCAGAACATCCCCGAGCCTGCTATTATCTTTTTACAGGCTCTCTCCTGGCCCCCGGCCGACAGTACAGGCCGCCCGCTCTATCAGTGGCAGCAGCAGCAGCATCACAGAGCTGCATTCTTGGCTGCAGATAATAAACACGGAGCAGAGTGGACACTTCAGAGCAGGCTCCACCAGGCTGAGGGGGGCGGATCACACACAGCAGAGTAAAGATAGACTCGTTTCCCACAGTCAGGGGAACTCCATAAAGCTAAGTTTGCCTTTATTATTATAATACAAAATATTGTGACCAAGCCGTTTACATGGCTAATCAAAAATATTCCATTCATATTTATGTAGCCATGTGGACACCAATCAACGTCAAATGCAAGCTGTTGATGTTTAGAAACTTTATTTTTTCCTCCTTCAAAAACGTGGCTTTTATTCTAAACCTGCTTGTTTGGCCTGTGGTGATGCTGGTTGCAGCTTTTATTCTGAAACTACAAAAGGTGACCTGCAGTCAATGCAGAAAGTAAAGACCACAGACGTCCACAGAACCCTGAAGCCAACGCTGGTGCACAGAGAGCCATTCACCTGTTTATTCAAAAGTTAGTGAAGGTTCAACTCAGTATGCAGAAACCAGGACTGTACGATTATCTGTTGTTTCCACTGTCATGAACATGCATGTTGTCATGAACACGCATGTTGTGGACAGGCTGTTGTTGTGATTGATGATTTCTAGCCGAAGCTGCCACACAGCACTGGTCGACTGTTTGTTCAGAGTTAATTAATAATGAACGTATAACGAGTCCAAATCGACACTGCACTTCCTTGGGCTCCTAACAATTCAGCTACATAACGCCACACAGAAGGGGGGGGGGTGATCTTCCCTGCACTCCCCTCCCCTTCTCTACTCTTCTCATCTCATCTCATTATTACATCCCAACCCACTGTCCATCCCTTTACTGGCTATACTAGCCCCATGCACAGACTTTACCACTACATATTCTTATATATTTATATATATATATTCTTTTGTTGTTTTTATATATATATATATTTTATTGTACTATTCACTCCAGCAGCACAACAACACTTGCCTACTGGACAGTGACACAATCACATCATTGCATTCCATTCCTGTATCTGTAAATATGTTCTCTGTATGTGATTTATGTATGTATGTCAGTGAGGTGTTAAAGTGTATAAGCTACTGGATGATCGAAATTTCCCACGGGATTAATAAAGTATCCATCTATCCATCTATCTAATGCACATGCAAAGTGTGAAGCCGATAAGATGAACGTCTTTTGAGGGATCACTGGAATTACTATGTTTGAAAGTGTTTGCCATTTACTGTCCATAAAGAAGAATCCTTCACAAATTCATCTTTAAAATTTTAATTAAATAATAATGTGAAATTTATCGGGATAATAACTGATATTGACCAAAAATGAAGTGTTCACTGTTATCCAGCCAACAGATGTGTCCTGCTTCCTTCCCTTACCGGCCTCCGTTTGAAGTTATGCCCTAAACTCAGACCTGTATCTCTGACTCCAGCGTTTGAGATCATACCGCGCAGAGCACTGTACATGCATGTCCACATGAGCCGAGCACTTATTAGTATTATTATTCACAGGCTTCTAGGAAGCCAAATTGAGGGTTAGACCATCCTCGCCATGTTCTTCCAGATGACAGGGCAAAATATGTCTCAACACAGTTTATAGCTTGACTTTCAAGTTACCATCTAACAATAGCTTCAGGCCTCAAATCAAAGCCTCGCTGACTCTCCAGTATAAACAAGCTAAAAGCCATAATGCAGCTCAGAATGAGGCATTTGTCACACAGGTACAAGAAGCAAAATTGTTTGTCTGTGTGTGTGTGTGTGTGTGTGTTGAGGAAATAAAAGGACATACCAGTAAGAGAGTACTTGGAAAATAATGAGTCTGTATGTGTGTTGTGTTGGAGGGGGCTGTTATTCATACAGGTTACTCATTGATCCAGACAACTGGAGGGAGTGGTGTGCAAGGCAGGGATCGGCTCCACGAGCAGGGTTCATGTGCGAGGGGCTGCATGAGCGAACGCAGGCTCACACACACCTATTCAAACACACAACCGCCTGACAGACACACACATTTCTGTACGTGAGTGTCAAAACTGAAAGTTCAGATGTGCCAGGGAGCTTAATCAGTCAGTGTGTGTGCGTGTGTGCATGTGTGCGTGCGTGTGTTTGTGTGTGTGTGTGTGTTAAAAGGCTTTTGCGTACAAAACAGACACATACATGCTGACAGAAACACCGCCCTTCCTCTCTCAAAGTCACCCCTCCACATCTCTGATGCCTGTCTAAACACCCCTACGCACTGGAGAAGAGGGCCCTTTGACAACACACACACACACACACACACACACACACACACATGCTTTGTTATTAGACTATTCCCAGAGTGTAGCCCTGACAAAGAATGTGACAGCTCCACACACGTCGCCCGGCGAAGGGGTAACATGAACACACGCAGGAGGAGGAGGAGAGGCAGCATGACCCAACATGCACTTGGCTCCGGCAGAAAACCGCCCGACGCGCCATCGCACAAAGACTCAGAGGGAAGAGGAGCTGGGAAAGCCGGCATTCCGGGGGTTAGGGTTGTGTACACTGGACTGAGCCCGAGCTTAGAGGGGGAGAGAGGGAGACGGGGGGAGGAGGATGAGGAGGCAAAGACGAAGATGGAAGTGATAGTAAGCAGGGCTGAAGAAAGGGACAAAGGAAGAGGGGAGAAGAGGGACGTGACGTGTTCTATGAGTATGTTCACGGAGTAATAAACTGTTTGTAGGTGACGAGGTTCAAACCTCGAGGTTTGACATGTCTGGAGTGTCTTTGAGCAAGGCAGCAACAGAAGACTTCACCTGCACAAATCCCTAGATACCAAGTGTGTCTCATGGGACAACATTTCCACAACTTATATAAGTTACAGTTTGGTAATAACCCAATCAGATCCAGGTCACGAATCAACCTCTGGGGGAGGTGGACTTCACCGCATTGACTATTAACCTGAGGGTAAGCAAGGCCCGCTCCGATGGTGCAACTTAAATCGGAAACCGGAAGTCTACTGGCCCCAAGCCTATACACGAGCAGAATCTGTCTGTAATCCCTGAGTAAACGTACGCATTTGTAGATTTCATGTAGATACATAAATCAAGTCATTCTTCAGGGAATAAGAGAGGGAGGAGTAAAGGAGCTGGACCATAAAACTGTCAATCAAAGAAGATTAACGAGCCAAATGCCTTGTAAAGGGAACAAACTGAATTATTGTTGTTATATTTAAAAAAAAATTCATCCTACAAATTTGAAATCCTGCAAAGCAAACAACCAGTGTCAAAATAAACAAACAGACAAAATTGGCCACAAATGACACATTCAACTTTCTTCTTTTGTATGTTCGTCCAAAATAAAGTTGAATTCAGCCCGAGGACTTTTGAGCCTCCTCTCTGCCATGATGCCATGCGTGTGGCTACGGTCAGAGATCATCTCGCCTTTTGAGTCCAAACCTGCAAGAAAAATTCAATAACCACACCCACATGTGAATGTGTTGGGCCCTTTGCAGAAAAAACAACAACAGGAAATTCAAAAAAGAAGTTTGAAAAGTTCAGTGGGATCAGTGGGAATGTTAAAAAAAAAAACAGGTTTCATATTCAGAGTTAATGCTATTCACCATTTACCTGAAGTTATGACAGTCTCCCTCTCTGTTGTCACATCAAATACAACTTAAACCGTTTTTATCATCAGGCTGCCACTAAGGTTTGATTTGCCTAAGTTCCCACAGGATCTGCTCACACTCACCTGGATAGGAAGCTTTCCTCATGGTGGTC